>NC_089275.1:7538378-7655039 GCF_963678975.1 Dysidea avara
AACACAGCTTAAATAATGGTATGCATTGATCTTTGAGAGATAATAAGGCCCTGCTAACAGGTCCTTAAAATGGCTAGAGACCTGCTAGCAGAAAGACCCTAAGCAGTGCAAATCTCATTTTTAAATCATTGATTTGCTGTGCTCTCCCAAGCTAATAGCCCCCAGCAGGTGACCAGTCACTGAAGCCAGTACAAGTTCAATCACTCATTTCATTTATAAGCATACATAAAGGAATTTGATAATGGGAAGTAGTGAAGGTCTAAAGTTGTAGGGACATGTGCGGAGATATTACAGAAAATTCTGTTAGCACCCATCTGTTTTCTAGTGTGTTGTGTGTTTTAAGCCTCTTTCGTTTTATACTACTAAACTATAGATGGACGTTACCAAATTGTACATCATAGGGTTGTAATTCAAATACAACCTTCTGATGTCAATTAGCAATATAATCATGAATGCTATTATGTTCATGATAGAGAAGTTTAGTTGATCAATTCGGCAATAATTATATTGAACATTTCTAATGAGTGTTGTCTCTCTTGATAACACAAGATTCACTGTGCCATAGTTCAGATTTTGGGTGATAGCTACCTTGACTTGGTGCAAAGTTTTGTGCAAGCTCTTGGTACTCTTATCAGCATCTGCTACAAGGAAAACACATGTTGTAGTATTGTGATATGGGGTATACATGTGAAATACAAAAGTTTCTACAGTTCACTGTAGTTGCATAAAAAGATATGTGGTCAGTTTTCTCTACTGTGCACATTATTTACGTATGGTTGTATAAATATTAGTAAAACACATTGATGTTTAGTCAGAGAGATGTCCAGTAGTTCTTATGTGTATGATGTTTGCTTTAGCTAGTCCATTATCATAGTGTACAAAATACATTAGTGAATCACTGTGTCCTAACAAATATACATATTTAGATAATCTCTAGTAGTGCTGAGCATTAGTGCTGTGAACCTGCAGAGTTTACTAAAACCAGTTATTGGAAGGTGAATAATTGGATATTGACTGGTTATTGTCTGATTGTAAATTAGCAGACATTAAACATGCCTTTTGGAAGCCTTAGGGTGGTACCAAAGTGACCATCAACATCCTGCCTTACAATAACAGCTATTACAAGCACATATTTACACATGCTTTGAGGTTATGTTGTGATGTTAACACTTGTCAGCAGGGGTAATTTATGGTTTACCAAGTGGGCAGGCAAAACCAGTTAAAAGGCTTCTTAGCCAATAATTGGCTTGACCTAGACAATACCAGTTAATAACTGGTTTTTCCATACCAGTTCACAACACTACTGGGCATTAGTGATTTTTCAATGCTCAAATGGTAGGTACTATTTGTATGTTAGATGATAGTATTATGATGGTGAAAATACACTATGAAATATATAACATTGATTTTACTTTCAGAGAAGTGTATACATATTAATGGACTATATAAACAGTCTGTTTTGGCTATTGTGTTTATTTTATCCATACTTGCACATTCTACATGTTAGTCAATTGCCCAATGCAAATTTTCATGCAAATAATTATGGTGATACTATTCCAATACTAGACCTAGTTATTAATCTAACCTTGATAAATGAATTGTTATACACAGTTCACCTATGAACTAATGGATGAAAATCACACCAAGTTCTACCCACCAAATTATGACAAACAAACAACCGAGAAGGAAGTTGATTTCTTATTACCAGTAAGTACTTGGAGCCTACGTATGATGTTGGTGCAATTGTACAGTCAAGACATTCTAGTGATTTTCATGCTCTTGTGTTCTATTTAGGAGACACATTTGATGATGAACGATATTAACCACTACCTGAAGTTTGCGCTGGGCATATATGGATGGCCTATATACTTGTACCTCGAACCATTAGTTGGATCAGCTTGTCTGTGTGCACATCTAAAGTGAGTACACCATTTTATTGCACTTCACTGACATAACCCTTAAGTGTGATGGTAATTAATAGCATTTTAACAATCTGTCTTCAACTTACAGAACTTGTTTAATGGCTGTTCATGTAAATTGAATCACATCATTTTTAGTGTTGTAGCTAATGAAGCCACAGGTGATAATTCTAGTGCTTATGATAGTTCACCAACGTTCTTGCCACTAGCAGCCATTCAAGCCTAGCTAAGGATGGTTAAACAGAAAATAGTGGTCTTATCATGAAATAATATGCCTGGAGCAATAGTGAAGGTGCTGTTCGACTGGTATACTGTTCCCAAACTTTGATGGTAGTTATTGTATAGAGGAACCAGCGTACTAGAGAGACTAAACTGTTGGAAATTTATCTGTCGCTATAGACAGCTCTTGGATAGCTTGTGAGTGCTACACTGTTAGTCTAGGCTACATCGCTGGTCTTAGTGGTCTACCTGTATACAGTGCCGAATGATACTTGACTAGCATTCATCTAACATAGCAACAAAGTTGAGACGGCTTAAACTTGATGAACTCACAAATTAGCATTGCAACACTTACCTATTCACACGAAATTGTTATACGCCAGCTGCACTGGCATAAGCACTGCCAATATCAATGGTAATGCACTAGTCATTGAAGGTAGCATCACACTCCAGAAGCCACATCATAGACCAATTATGTTGTCACAGTCTAACCACAACATTCCACTGCCTTCAGCCTATTGTGACAACTTGGTGATATATTATAGATGAATATATTCAAACCGCAAAGTTCTCTTGAAGTAAATAGAGTTTCCTTTTAAGGTGTAGGCAAAACAAGGATGAAGAATGAGTGATCACATGACAATAATTTTCTTATAGCATGCAAAAAAAGGCTATTAGAGCAGGAACACAGTACTGTATAGTAAAAAAACTTTGGCAATAAAATGTTTGGCAAAAATCCACTATAGAAAAACATTGGCAGAAAAAGCTTTGGAGAATAAGGACTCCACCTTAATTCCTCTTAATTTATGCGTTATCTGATCAAAAATATACAACCGATTGTTGAGGGGCACATAGGTGTGCTATGTACCATGTGAAAGTGTTATCCAGTGGTTGTGATTACTTATGAATGTCAAGTGAAATGAATTCAGGCTCCAGCAGTGTAGGCTATCACGCATACCAAAGCATTTGATTGAAGCATTTGATTGAATCCCTCGCAGGGCGATGAACTATGTTATATGTCAGAGAGAATCTATTGTTGGTTAAACTTGGTTCAGTGACTGCTCTATTAGAGTATTTCAATCAATTTGGTGGAAGGAGCCAAAACTGTATTTCGGTGTATAATCTTACAATTGGCTATTGTTCACTAGTATGTTCCCAAAACCCTGGAATTCTACTTGTCCTTTCCTGCTACTGTTCTCCCAGTTTGTGTCTTTTCCTATGCTAACATACACTTCAATTAACAAGTTTGGCATCACTCTTTTATGGATAGATGTGAATCAAGGCATGTCTTTTCGATTGATTTTAGTAAATTCAAAGGGAATTCACCTTCTATATTCTTGAGATCTTTCACTGGGTGGAAGCCTGCCACTCATTATTTTTGAAAGAAACTCTGAATGGATGGTGTTTATTCAATGTTAATAAGTAGTGGTTTGTTACATTTGTAATTGATATGTAATTGCTGAACAAGTAAAAGTCATCACAAAATTTCCATTTACCATAGCTGCTGAGAAGTAGCATAAGCAATCAATTATCAGTACCACAGAATGTACCTTCGCCTTTAAAAGTTCTTCTGGCATGAGTTTGGTCAAGGTATTCCACTTGATAACGTCTTCTTGTGCCCCAAGTTTAAAGCCCCCTGACCAATAACAGCTGAAAAGGTGTGGAGTTGAAATAACCAGTTACCGAAACTATAACTCAATTATTGGAACTCACATATGTATGCTTGTGTGTTTGAATTACCAGACTAACCACGCACCAAAATGCTACTCCTATAAAGTCATTAAAAATTTGATTAAAATCCCACGAAATTATGAGTACCTAACCAACATCCATGCAAAATTTAAGTATGCCAGCGTGCATATTGTACGAGTTGTGATGGGTGTTTTTTTTTGTAAAAATGCTCATATGTGACCAGATTTTACAAAAGCAATCCAAATCACATATCAGGCAAAAATCAAACTAACACCTCCAGTGGATAGCTACACTATCGTATTAGTAGTTTTGACACTCAGTACCACTCAAACTACTCAAGGCTGGTTTCAACAGATGTCTTTTCTGGGTGGTATGTAGAGCTTGAATGGTGGTTTTAGGCCTTGTGAAGGACTACCTGGCTTGGCAAGAATCAGTGGTTTACTGCACTGTAAATTCAAATGGGTACAAATGACCCAAATTTTTGGGTTGTTTTACCTGCAATTCAAATGACCGATTTTTTGGTAGTAATGACCCAAGGATATACTTCGTTATTTTAACTTTGTAAGATATAGTCATATTACCCAGATGCCCTAAAGTCTCTTCAACCTCTAGCCAAGTGTTTGAAATAACCTTGCCATCATGGTTATTTTAACCATCTGTGGTAAAATTAACTCTCGTCACAAAATATTTATTTATTTATTTACATTAATTAACAAGTCAGTCATCATTAGTAATAACATACATTAATCTGTCTGTGACACATATTCGCAATAATTGTTACATACTGCATCTTAATACTTTAAACATACCTGATCTTATAGAAGTTTCAAATTGTATATAAAACCTATGTCCTCCATGTTCACTTTTGATTGTGGGATGTAACACAAATGTTATAACGACTAGTGTACTGTAAATTTAACCATGTAGCTGGTCATCTAATCTGTGCCATAGTAGACTTAGACTACACACTGAAATTACCCAAATATGTTATTTCAACATCCTAAGTGAACAGTTATATTGACCTACCCTAGTTATTTTGACCGATTTAGTCCAAAAGCCTACCCTAGTTATAACCACTTTTAGATGGTCATTTTAACAAAAAAAATTGTAGGTTAAATTACCCATGGAGGTTGAATTGATCCATTTGAATTTACTTTGTGGTGGATAGCCTGATAATGTTGACCAGACGCTTTTCTGTGGATTTTGCTACATATCAGCCACTAAGGAGCCAGCACAACCCTGTAATCTCGTCTCTGGATTCCAGTCGTGGTCTGCCTCCATTTTGAGGTCTAACCCTTGCCCACCCCCCACCCTCCACCCCTTTGTGAGCACTCGTGATACTACTTCGCTCATCCAACTGCTCAGATTTTCTGGCATCTGATACTTGAAACATATTTCTGGTAATTGAGTCAATTGGATAAGTAATAGCTTATTTTAGTGCCATTAAGGCTGGCTGAAATATCATACTTTGTATGTACAAGACTCCACTAATTTCATTTATATGGTTTTGTATTTAGTTAACTATATTCATGTGTCTCCTTTGGTTTGGTAATTAGTTACCCTTGTACTTGCTTTCTATTGTACTGTATGTTTGGTACTCTTTGCCTTTTGCTTGGTACCTATGGTTTCATGTGTGCATATACTACTGTGTGCAAGTTATACTGGTTTAGTTGTTCCTCCCCTGTCTTAGAGTTACGACAGTATGTAATATTTTTGTTTTTCTTCAGGTGTAGAGCAATAAATAGCCGTTCCCAAGATTTTGCGTACGATAATTGTTGTCTTGCCAACACAACAGCACTTGAGTTACATGCTCATTTGAAAGATGATGATGTCATCTATGTCAGTTATGAGAATAGGGTATGTAAAGCAGATTGCTTGTGTTGACATGTTATAATGAAACAGTCTGAATGTAATGAAACTGTGATGTCATGTGGTAATTATTTGTGACCTACCTGTAATTTGGGAAACCTTAGATTGTGAGATACACGATTTTATTTTTTAAAACCCAATATAGCTTGTGAAGGTCAAAAGCTATGAGTTAGCTTTCACGTACATGAATGCAGCCAGAACTCAAGTCCACAGCAAGTTAGCTACTCATCCTTGTATGTAACTGGCTAAGCAAAAAGCAGTCATTTTGCACATTTCTCAAATTTCATTAATCTATAGTAACAAAGGAGTGGACTGCCAAAGTGTATCTTTTATGATCTATCGTCTTGGAGTTATTACACTAGCAGTTGAAATAGCAAGAAAGTTGATTTGTATAGCAACAATATGGCAAATAAATTATAGGTGTTTAATTAATTAATCAATCATGACACACAACTGAATAACTACGAAAACAGCACTCAGCTCAATCTGTTCAAAAATCCATCAAGATTTAGTGTTTTCTATATTCTTCTCTCTGCACAAAGAACACTGGAATGACGACAGTAAACTTTATTTCTACTGTATCATAAATAAGTGCCCGTAACACACATGCCTTTTGCTACACAGACACAAAACAAAGAGTTTCTTACTCTCCATGAACTGGCGAATCCAATGAAGTATACGTTTTCTTTATTTGAGTTTGGTTGCATTTTGTACTGAAGCGTGTATAAAACATTTATGTCGCACACACACATTTTAAAAAAATAGTCAGTTTTGCTCAGCAGGTCACGTATAGCCATGATTTTGAGCAACTTTTTTTTCACAATAGTATTTGTAACACAAGCACATCACTGGCAAGAAAAATGGCCCTGCAGGTTATATATGGAGTCTCCAGCCAAAATATTTTTGATACACTACCTCCGTTTCTCGTTAATGTATTCGTGAGCACTGTTATATGGCATTTTAGCACTTGTACTTCTCTTTGAAATGAGGCCTGAAAGTGGTATACAGTATATTAAGATATTAAGAGCTGAGTTAGCAGAACATGTGTACCACAGATTACCTTGTCACAACAAAATTATTTTATAGTCACTATCCCACTACGGACTGGCCTTTGTAGCAGGGAGTCAGAAACATGTTACTAAAACTGTTGAACATAGAAAGTATCCCAGACCAGGTAGTGACTTGTCCACAGACAGCTTGTGGTCTAGGCAAGTGCCTGAGGAGCCACACAACCTGGGATCCAGGATTTTGTCTGCATTCAACCTGTACTTAAACATCATGGTTTCCCATGTTGCAATAGGGGTTGATCATTAATAATAATCGTTTGCTGTTTTTTTAGGTATGTTTGCCTCCATTTTCACTCTGTTTTGATCATTCTCATGAAGCAGTGGTGTTGTCAATACGTGGATCAATGTCACTAAGTGTAAGTATATGTTTTGTGATGATATGCTGATTATATTTACCAGATGTTGGTCTTGCAGGATGCTTTGACTGATATGCACCTATCCATGGAGGATATACCAGTGGATGATGATAATTACAAACATCTTACAATGAAAGTTCACACTGTAAGTTGTACATATATATATGTACACATGTGATATTTTCACATAAACAATAATGCTATTGCTGTTTGGTTTAACCACCTTAATTGCCTTATCTCACAGCATACATATTTTGCACCTAGTCATACACTGTACATTTATTTAGTCCTTTTAAAAGATGCTTATTATTGAATGAGGTGTGTGTCCACAGTCGGCCAAAAACTATCTGTGGGTGAGTACCTGCTTTCCTAATTTGGTTTGGGGTAAATGTCTATTTGCATGTCTGTGCATGCATACACTCATGTGAGCATACAAACTTGAAGATGCAGAAAAGAAATTTTCATTTTATGGATGAAGGCTACTGTGTTGAACATTAAATTTCTTAATGTTTAGGGTGTGCGGCCTGTCACTGATACTGCTTAATGTATGCTTGCCTATAAACTACTTAGTAACTGAAAAACAAAGTAGCAGATCTCATAAGCTACTAGTAAGTATTACATAACATGTATTTTCCACATCTTGTGGCAGCTATAATCAACACTTAACACCTCGCTCACTTGCTTAGTTTCCCCTTATTCTGTAATTATGGGCTGGTAGTTTGAGGCTCTCCTTTCCATGTACATCAGGGATCATGTTCTCAATCCAAGCACCTTTGTGTGTCTCTAGCAGTTTATCTTGCTGTTGCTGAGGGGAACTGCCTTGAAACTTCATGACTACAGAACTTGCATAAGAAAAAGTAATAGACAAACAATAAAGCAGTTGAGAATACATTTGTGTACGTAACTTGTGGCTTGAAGATAATTATGCAACATCAACTTGTTTGTAAACAGACAATGCTGACTGGAAACTTTAACCACTGTCTTTTTAAAATTAGTAACACTACTTTAGAGCTTGTTAAGTTGATTACTAAGATGTTAGTAGTTGTTGTTTGAATTGCTTCATTTGTGTTGACTGTTGAGAGATTTGTGTATTGGTCATTATTACCACATTAGGGCATGTATGGGGCTGCAAAAAAGGTCAAGAAAAAAGTTGATGAAAGGCTGGAGAAGGTTTTTACATCTAATAAGGTACCATGAGTATTTGTATAGATATGATATTTGGAGGGATATTTGATCATGTAGCTATAATTGCTGTATGTGCAATTGTGAAGTTGTATTTGAGCACTACTGTAATTGAACATACGTAGCTGAAAGCAAAGTGTATATAACAGCCACTTCACTTTCAAGTCAGTAATTGATGGTTGCGCTGCACATTCAGACAAAAACATTAACTCTGACACAATTTTTTCCTTTGATGTTGTATGCACGGGTTCACTAGTCATAATAATGTTACATAAAGCAAACAGACAAGTATAAGATGCTATAGGAAGTACGTAGATAGCTGGCCAGTAGTAGTAGTACAGTGGTTATAGCTCTGGATGTTGAGTGTGGATATTGCCAGCTTGAATTTTTCAAATGTTTAATACTGTTGTGCACCTTTTTGTGTGGCTGTTCTATTAGAATATCTCAATATACTTATTGTGCATGTGTCAAGGTTTTGCTATATGGCTCCATACAAAATGCAGCTATAAATGATTATGGCTATAATTTGTGACCGGATCTGCGAAAACCCGACACAATCGTGCATTTTTCAAATTCCTGTTTAGTAAATATTTATAATCTACCTAGCCAAGTGTACCCTCTGGCAAAATTTCAGCCTCATATGCCAATAGCTTTAGGAGGTACAGCCCTACATAGTAGCAACAACAGAAAAATCGATTTGTACAGCAAGTATAGGGAAAATAAATTACAGGCGCCTACAAAACGGTTGTAACTTACCAACGAATCGAGGTACGGAGCTACAATTTCCACCATCATGTTCGCCATGAATAGAAGAATCAATTACTGGGTAGGTTTTTCCTTTACTCACCCATCTTCACTGCATACAAAGGCGGGATCCGTGAAGAAAAATCGATCGCGTACGATCGCTTCGACATGACGTAAACAAACACTCATAACTTCCGTATCCTTGGGTCTACTGCAAAGAAACAAAGATTTTCCAACTCCTCTTTAGCAGGCGAATAAGATGATATCCAGGGTTTTATTGTTACTCCCTTCCTTCACTAAGAAAGAGGTCTTCAAAAATTTACGGAATTTTTTCCATAATACCCATTGTATTCAATGCTTTATACTGTTGACTTCATTTTCATTTGAACATTCCGTCCGCACCGTGAACTATTCTGTGGCAGTTTTTTAGCCACCAGCAAGCTTACGGATTGATCACAACCACTCATAAGAAATCACTGTGACCATACAGTGGCAAACCTAAGCTGAAGAAAGGTTTGAGCTTCACCTTATACATAACACGGAACTTGTATCGCGGATGGAACTGTTCAAACAAAAATGAAATCAACAGTACTGGAAATTTAGGCTTGCGTGATTGTGTCGGGTTTTCGCAGATCCGGTCACATTTATCAAACTGCAGGTTATTTGTAAAAATATAGTCCTTTTATGCCACTAATCATACAAATTTTGTGGATTCATACATGTGACTGCCTCTGAGATAACCGGTCTTATTGTCTATTTGAACATTTCAAAAATAGTGGTTTTAAATATTTATTGTGTTGTAGCTTGCCAATGCTTGAAGCTAAGTGTACCAAATTTTCACACATTTTACATCAATTCCTTACCTTCCACAGCATCCTTTGTACAATGACAGCTAAGTTTCCTGCTGTTTAAATAGTTTTTTAACTCAAGGTTGACTTTTTGGGTGAGTTCAAAGGTGGTGGGTGGGCAGGGGATGGAGGGAGGGCAAGAGGTTGTTTACAAGATTAAAGAGGAGCACGTAGGGCTAAATCAGGCCAAATTGTGGGCCATTCAGATTTCCAAACTGGCTAAAATGAAAGGAAGTTTAGAGCACAGGCCTTTGTTCAACTTCACTAAACTAAACAATCACGTACAGCCATCCCCAGGTTCCATTCAGGCCCCAGACCACTTGTACAGCTCACCACTGGGCTTTGGGAAGAGCAGCCAGCAAAAGCAGACTACTCAACCCTGGCTGATTTTGACAGTGAAATTTGATGGTATATTCATGTAGCTTTGTGTTCATGGTAAAAAATCAAAGCTACTATCATGCATGGTAAGACCGATTTTTCCAGACCCAGTCACATTTTGCAAAGTTTATTTTGTACTTTGTTCTCTCTATGCAATACGAAATTAATGTATTTACAATTGCAGTGATATATTCACATGTGCTATGTCATCATTCAAACCGTTACAGTATCAAAACTACAAGCTGATCATTACTGGCCACTCACTGGGAGCTGGTGTTGGTGCTGTTCTAGCAGTGATGTATCGTAGTCAGTATAAAAACCTTCATTGTTATGCCTTCTCTCCACCTGGATCATTATTTACACTGCCACTAGTAGAGTATTCTAAATCTTTTATCACCTCTGTTGTATATGGGAATGACATTGTTCCAAGGTGAGTGTTGATGTACATGTGTTATCTGGAAATTGTGTCAATGTCAACCATTGCAGACTAACTTTTCGTGGTTTGTTATACCTCAAGAAGAAAATGACACATCTTTTCAGACATTGTAAACTGCCCAAGGTAAAGTTCCATGTAATATTACTTGTTATTATGCTTGCATTATCATTCATTGTATGTACGTATATGTGACTGGGCCTGTGATAATAGGGCATGTGGGCACATGATTTTTGCCTACTTTTTCAAACTTCTTAGACTCGTACCGTTTTATACCAAAATGCTATGGCAATAAAACTTTTAGCACTACGTTCGAATTTAATTGGCTGTATGATGCAAGTTACAGAATGCAAATATTCTGTTTCAGTACTGAGATATGACCTGTAGAGTGATGGGGTATAGTTTGTGCCCACATGCCCTGTTTTCGGCCCGATCACATTATGGTAGCTTTTATGTAGTATTATGTACATTGAATGTAACTGTTTTTTTTTTTAAATTTATTTCTAATTTTTTTTAAATTTTTAGTGTAATTTTTTTTTACATACTGTCTCGACAAAACCCTTCAACATTGTATATTTATTAGAAACTTCAGGGTTTTGCTGATGCAGCTGTAATTGTACATAGTGAAAATTATAACTGTTGCAAATTAAAGCACATCTTGTACACTTATTGATCTAGTGTTTTTATTCTTGTATAGCATGCTGTTCTTTGTCCATCATTGTTTTCCTGTTGCTACCAAAAGTATTGGGATCATCATCATCATCAGGAGTTCAACTATGATCCAAATGATAATTCAGCTGAGCAAGGATTGCTGAAGACCTATATACAAGTATCAAGCACTCATAATCAGTTGGCTAAAAAGGTGTGGTCATGTGAAATGTGTGTAAGGTTGGTTTTAGACCACTTTAACTTAGCTTGGTGTGTTAACAATAGTATAATTACATTCAGCATCAATGGAGTATTGCCAATGGACCTATACACAGATAACACAGTAGGTCAATACAAACATTTTTGATCAAGCCTTATGCCTTATATGCATGTTTTATCGTTGGGACTGTACAATAACTGTAATGTCCACTTAAAACAGAATGCATAATTATACAGTGATCCCTCCATTATCCAGTCATCAACTATCTGAACTTTCTGTTATCCGAACTGTGAAGTGACTGTTCTATTAGAGTATTTTGCCTAAACTGTATGTTCCATTAGACTATTTAATTATATAAATGTATGGGCTTTAATTATCTGAACGTTTCCATTATCCAAACACACCTAGGGCCCATTTAGTTAGGATAATGGAGAGACCACTGTAGTATCTTTTGGTGAGCCTTTAGCTTATCCATACTGATGTGTCTGTACCATTACAGTATCTCAAGATTTGGCATAAAAAGACTGACTTTCACCAATTTGTGGAGAAGATGTACACAGCTGAGCGAACACCAGCATTTGTGCCTGGTAGAGTACTGCACATCAAAGACACTGAAGGGAGGGTACACCGAAGGTGTGTTGATTGCTGTGTATGCCATATTTGAGAGAAAGTTTGTGAAAGGGTTAAACACTGACAACTTTCTCTGCAAAATCTATGATACAATCTATGATACAGTAATGCATTTAACTATTTGAAGTTCTTTTTGTATGGTTTAGACAACTACTTCTGTGCATAGCCTTTTTATTGAAGTATTTTACATAGGTTTTGGAATATTCTTGGTGAGAAGAAAGTTTCTGCTGTGTGGAAACCAAATGAAGATTTTTGCCATATAATAGTTGATGATAATATGTTTGATGATCACTTACCAGACTATGTTACTAGTGCCATTGATCGCCTCTACAATCAACATGTTACTGGATATGATAAACTGCAGAGGAGGCCCTTGGCTCACACAGATTCATCAACAATACAGAAAAACACCATAACTGGACTCCCAGAAGAAATAGTACTACCAATGGTAGATATTGAACTAGACTCTCAGCATGAACATACATTAAAGTCTCATGGAACTGAAGATGAATTGATTGGCTGCAACCAGCAACAGGTTGAGGGTATACTGACTAATGGGCAAACTGTTGTCACTGTTCATGAAAATGAATGCACTGAAACCTCTGCGTGATTTTTTCACACTTTAATTTTATAGCTACTTGTGTGCAATTTTTATATCTGTGTTTATCGATAAAGTTCAATTATTTCCAGTGCTGATTCAAAGCTGAAATTAAGTTAATTTTTTTGCTACAATAACAATACTGTAACAACATTAATTATTAATGTCTTCATTTAATACCTGTATGAGTAACGTAGGGAAGTAGATCAAGTGGGACATGCGTGGTTACAACACTTTATACATTCAAAAGTAATATAACAGTAGAATGTATACATTATAGTGATTGCAGTATATAAACCATTCATATGTATCCATCCATTCAGTAGTACTGATGCTGCTGCTTGTTTGTTTCTGCTGTTACTTGCAATAATTGATATTTGCTGTTATCACTGCTGCATTTTATCTGTCATTGTGGAACTGTTAAAGGCACAGGCACTTCCAGTATATTGGATCAGTACAAAAAACTAACATGTACAAACACTAATCTAAAATCAAGTAGCTAATAGGCCTGAGTCAAATATGTTCAAACTTTAATTTTACCCAAAATGCTTTCAGGAATTTCACCTATTAATAGGATATTATGTTCTTTAGTGTATGAATCTTGCTAATTGACTGGTGAATGCTTTATTAGAGTATTTCACTACAAAGTGACTGCTCTATTAGAGAGTATCCATAGATAGCTACTAGGCCTGCGGCAGCATAATGAAAAGCATAATAGGCTGGAGTGCTATTACAGTATGTGATTAGATTTACGAAAAGGGATCAACTCGACTCATAACTTCTGATTGGAAAAAGCTATTGACCTGAAATTTAGTCACCCAAGTGAGCATCAACATAGCTTAGTGGGTGGAAAAAGCTTCAGGCTAATGTGTTTCGTGGGCACTGAGTTATGGACTTCTGAGTTCATAGAATTGGATGTGTGTGGAAGACGCCTTTTCGCAAATCCGGTCACATAATAGCAATCTATGGAGCTTAATTTCATGAAAATACATCGATACTCCCTAATAGAGCAGTCAGTGGAAACTGCAATAAATGTTCCAATCATTAATAACCTCAGTATTTAAATAACTTGAACTGGTGTCCCAGGTGGTGGTGGTGTTATTAATGCCACTTATTGGAGTAGGCATATAAACGTGGAAAAGCCTGAACTAAAGTAGCTATAACTTATAAGTGTTTGTACAATGGATCATGTCACTTCTGTGATGCCTGTGAGTCAGAGATGATAGTTGTATACAGTCTCTCTCACTGTACGACCTGTTGTTAAGAGCTGGTTCTACTGAGTAAGTGTGTAGCCCTTCAATGAAGTTTTTCAATTTTCTTTAATCAATATAAATACAGGTGTACATAGTGGAGCAAAAAAAATGGCCGTTTCGTGCACTTTGTGATACAATTATAAAACTTTCCACACAAATAGTACTCCTTGTGATGATTGTTTTTTGATATAGAGCCATCACAGATTCGACTTCTGGTGACCTTTACAGCCATTTTTAAATTGAGAATTCATCATTTTTGTCTTCATCTCCCTGAGGCATTATTACAAATTAAAGGTCTTGCTGACAGAAACTTCTTGATTTTTATTTGAAGTCAATAAGTGATTTCATCCCAAAGTTATGATAATTTAATAATTTATATTAACCATGAATTTCTATGAAGTTTACTGCCCATCAGGTAATTTAGGCAACAAATTTTATGACTATTTAAAGTAATCATAACTTTGTGAATAATAAGCGATTCACTTCAAACAAAAGTTGTATTGTTTCTTAGATCAACATCTTTAATTTGAAACCATGTATTAACAGTGTTAAATAATGCTTCAGGGAGATATAGACAAAAATGATAAATTTTCAATACAAAAATGGCTATAAAGGTTGCCTAAGGCCAAATATGCAGTGGCTCTATATCAATGCACACTATGCGACTCTACTAACAGTATACGTACATGAACCCTCTGCGCAGTGGTTGTCCTTTGCATGCCATAACTCAGCACCAGCCTATTATGCTGGCATAATTGTGAGCATAATAGGTGCTTTGAAGCATCAAGCATAATGCTAGCTAGGCACAATAATAATAATAATGCTAAACTATATAACCATGCTATTGAAATGCATTGCAATTGGTTCACTGTAAAATGTAAATCTATTGTAATACAATGATCAGTAAGTAACTCTAATAGAGCAGGCAGATAGCATTTGATACAACTGCTTTATTAGAGCACCGGTATATTACACACTTACACTGCAATACTAAAAACAGCTATATAAATTGATCAAAGATTTATTGGCAATAGTATTTTTACTTATAAACAGTTTCATGCAAGCCTAAGTAACTATTACTGTCCATTCAGAAGGGGAAAATATGGGAAGCGAGGAATAATTAATAATTATTGGCTTAATGGTTTAAACCTTTGAGCACTGCAGCATAGCATAATAAAGACATAATTACAGTAGTTGGTGCTTAACTCACTATTCATACACAAATATACATGGTACAAATTTCTTTAGGGTCATAGCTACTCATGGAAATCACTAAAATTTAATGAAGACTATATGTGACCTGGTCTGCAAAAAGACTTGTGAATGTGGTATCACCCTGAAATTTGGTCCCTGTATACCCCTAACATAGCACCATGGCTTGATGTAATATGAAGGTGATAGGAAGTAATATGAAGGTGATAGGATGAAAACATGAGGAGCTATGATTAGTCAAACGTGACAATTTTAAAAGGCTATAAGACCCCTTTTCGTAGACCGGGTCACATATACCCATAAATGTCACAATCTAGATATAAATTAATTATCAATATTTTTTAGTTTAGAAGCAGACCCCCTGCTCATTATCATTATGGTGTACCCCTCTTTCTGAAAGCCCCTAAAACAAGTAAAATTATTCCACACATTGACAGTTCTGATTGTGAAATAGTGCAGCCTAGAATGGCTTTTATTATGCCTCTAAATTATTTTAACTGGTGGCCTCTGTGTTATAAAAAGAAAATTCATTTAAACTATATTTGCTAAGAAATTCCTAATGCTCCCTGTATAGTTAAGCAAAGAGCCACCAAAGCCGTAAGCCTCAAGGGTAGTAACCTACTGTAGGTGTGAGGGACAATGCCAAATGCTTTGTGCAAATATTATGTATGATTACAGGATATCCAATGTCCAAAAATTTAGTGCAATGTTTAACAGCTTTGAGTATGGTTAAAATGATGCACATGCAGTATGTAATATCCCTGATTGTAATAGCCATATGCATATATTATCAGTTTGAAAGTTGCAGAGGTTGCTCATACCAAGTCAAACCTATAGCTGTCAATAAGTTGTCCCATGAATGAACCACTGAATACCTAAATACTACCTTGGACCAGTGGTCCATTCATGTCTCAGTTTAGGTAATTTTATTTGAACAACTGGTCATGCTACTGATTTATAGATATATAGAGGCCAATAATGATGTTCATGGTTAAGAGTTTGCTCCATAAATTTGACTATCCTTTAACACAGGTTGCTTAATTAATCGTTACAATATAAGTGGTGATCTGCATGATGTTTGATCCCATTTGGGAAGCAATAGCCAGGCTTGAGAGGATCGGATTCTTTGTACTGGAATTATGTTGTGATGGAGCTTCTCCTAATACAATATTAGGGAAGTTACACAGTAAAGAGTTTGTATACCGTGTCCCCAATGTGTTTGCTTGTGATGGAGAAAAGCTTCTTTATTTATTTTGGATCCTCCACACCTTAAGACCATACAGAACAGTTGGTGACAAGACCGATCATCCAGTAAAACCAATGAATATCCAGTAAAGACAGTGAATAGTGACCATCCAATAAAGCCAGCAAAGAGTGTTTGTTCTGTTTATTTTATTCTAAGAAAATGTACACACCATTCTTCATTTGCTGCAGTATGAGTTGGTTTACTGGTAATCATTATGTTACAAAAAATGCAAAAAGAAAAAAATATTGAATTTTAAATTTTATTATATAGGGATCATCTGGCTATATGCACAAAAGGACTTGATCATATGTAGAATTCTCATGCTGCATGGCTTTTGCAGATATCACTCAATCTACTGAGCTAGTGTCTTTTTGTTCAAGTACTAAACAAATGGAAACAACACCTGTGTAAAGTAAATGGAGTCATACCTACCCAGCCAATTATATGTAGTATAGGCTATATAGATTCGTTGGTTTACACAGCAAAACTCACATACCAAGTCGGACCTTACTGGACCTATGTTAACAAATCCAATGAGGGTTCCTTCGTGCTTGTCATATACCTGAAAAGTTCCCACACCTTCTACAGCTATAATTTGTATGGGCAAGTGTGATCATCTTGAGACAACACATGTGATGCTTGAGATGCCAGTATGCTGTCAAATATTTGCAGTAGTTGTTACAATAGTTGCACCATTCTTGTGTGTTGTCAACTAACTACTGAGTATATATGATACACATGCAGAAGAAACACCAATTGTATATAGTCATATCTAAAACAACTACAATCTGTGAAGAGATGCTGTATACTAGGAATTTAAACACTTACTGGTTTGATCCATTAAAACTCCAGGTCATCTCAAAGGATTTGTACTTTTCCTCAAAGTTTCTCCTGCAAAGAGAGGCCTCATTTACTGAATAGATTAATCCATAACCTTTTCCACTACAAGGGACAATAGCATAGCATTTAATACTCTAATGCATATGGGCAATGATAGACATAACAATAGTGATACACTGTTTGTATATACCCATCATAAATCTGGTATTTGCCATAGATGGTAAATTTTGGAGCACATGCACGAGACTGAGGTGACACTAGATGACCTTTATAGAAGACATCTCAGATGAAATCACTGTTCAGTTTAATATATTTTTTACAGTAGGACCAGAAACATTTTCAAAGCATGACAACTTATTTAAGAGTAAGTTTTGTTCTGGAAAGTGACACACCATCCTAATCAAAACTGATATTATCACACAAAACCTTGCGGCATCTTATTAGCTAGCTGCAATCTGCTATACAGCTTAGACAAAATGGGAGCCAGTCCATTCATACATGATCTGAGCTCAAAGGTAAGGCACATAGACCAGGTGAATTGGTAATGACGCTTTAAGCATTGTGACATGTTTTCTTGCAATGGAAATTTTTTGGCAACTTTGGTTTAGGTTTAAAATGTTTCTGACTGAGACCTCTATACATATACCCACTTTTATCATTGTACTGTCCAGAATCTGGGAGGTTCGACACCTTTGCATAGTCAATACAGCTTAAATTAAATAATTGAGGTTATTGAATAGTGTTTGTGTTTGGTATTATGCAATCATGTACATCAAATGGACATCAGACTGAAGCAAAAAAGGTATGTAAAAACTATTTATATTTGACTGACTATTGTGCAAATTAACCTTGCAATTATAAAATGCTTTGGGATGGCTCACTTCTAACAGTTATACCAATGGCATCCTGTAATTACCGGTACTTTTGGTATTTGCAATGCAATGTGGTATTTCAATTAAATATAACAATATCAAAAAATACCATTCAGTGTGTATTAATACTTCAATCATATTGAAATATTTGATCTATTTCCCAACCCTACCTGGATCTACCTTCCATGCAGTGGAAACCCCCTTTGAAAATACTACTGAGGCACGCCCCTAGTAATAGATATTTTGTTACAGAAGGCATACTGTTTGCTCTTATTCAATATCGCCCAGCTCTAACCATCATAGTACAGTGTACAATCTTTGCATGGTTTGACAGTAGTAGCAAAACCAAATGTGTTAAACAGGTACCATACACTTACCCTAATAAAGCAGTATCTAATGCAGAGGACCCTAAACATAATATCCAGAGCTATAACCACTTAACCACCACTGAAAGTTGTCCAATTGCAACACCCTTATTTTCCACTTTAAATGGAAGCTCTATAGCTGTAGGAAAGTGAAGGCCTTTAAAAAGAACACTAAAAGTTGTGATAGTACAGATGGCAACAATGATGTAAAACTAATCAATTATAATTTTTACAAAGTTGCTAAACTGCCTACAGAAATTTACTATAAAGTGTATTATGTAGTAGAGTTCCACAGGTTCTAGGGTTCCAGAGGTTCCAGGATTCCAGAGGTTCCAGGGTTCCAGAGGTTCCAGGGTTCCAGAGGTTCCAGGGTTCCAGAGGTTCCAGGGTTCTACAGGTTCCAGGGTTCCAGAGGTTCCAGAGGTTCCAGGGCAACGTTGAAACCGGGTCACTACTGCTGACCCGGATGACCCACTGACCCGGATTAATTAAAGCCGAGACGTGTTTCGGCTAGTCTCGAGCGAGCGAACGAGTCTACATTTTCAGCGTTCGATTCATGTTGAGTAAATGTTGCAACTTCAGCCTAGCTGTAGGTTGAAGACCAAAAAAAAAAAAAAAAAAAAAAAAAGGTCTTCACCTACTGACAATAGCTACCCTCACCATAGATACCCTCAATTTCATGCTACATATTACACTTACTAACAAATGAGCGTGGCTGAGCGTATGTTGGTAATGCGATAAGTGGGCGTGGCTCACGAAAGAGCTACGCGATAGCATTTATAAGTTTCCACGTCGTCAAACGAACAATTTCGTTTCTCACGTGATCCAATCCGGATCAGACCCGGATAAATTGTAAACCGGGTCAGACCCGGATGACCCTGAGAAAATGTGACCCGGATGACCCGACCCGGTTTCAACGCTGTTCCAGGGTTCCAGAGGTTCCAGGGTTCCACAGGTTCCAGAGGTTCCAGAGGTTCCAGAGGTTCCAGGGTTCCAGAGGTTCCAGAGGTTCCAGGGTTCCAGAGGTTCCAGGGTTCTACAGGTTCCAGGGTTCCAGAGGTTCCAGGGTTCCACGGTTCAGAGGTTCCAGGGTTCCAGAGGTTCCAGAGGTTCCAGGGTTCCAGAGGTTCCAGGGTTCCAGAGATTCCAGGGTTCCAGAGGTTCCAGGGTTCCAGAGGTTCCAGAGGTTCCAGGGTTCCAGAGGTTCCAGGGTTCCAGAGGTTCCAGAGGTTCCAGAGGTTTCAGGGTTCCAGGGTTCTACAGTTTCCAGAGGTTCCAGAGGTTCCAGGGTTCCAGAGGTTCCAGGGTTCCAGAGGTTCCAGGGTTCCAGAGGTTCCAGGGTTCCAGAGGTTCCAGGGTTCCAAAGGTTCCAGAGGTTCCAGGGTTCCAGAGGTTCCAGAGGTTCCAGGGTTCCAGAGATTCCAGGGTTCCAGGATTCCACAGGTTCCAGGGTTCCAAAGGTTCCAGGGTTCCAGAGGTTCCAGGGTTCCAGAGATTCCAGGGTTCCAGGATTCCACAGGTTCCAGGGTTCCAAAGGTTCCAGGGTTCCAGAGGTTCCAGGGTTCCACAGGTTCCAGGGTTCCACAGGTTCCAGGGTTCCAGAGGTTCCAGAGGTTCCAGAGGTTCCAGGGTTCCAGAGGTTCCAGGGTTCCAGAGGTTCCAGGATTCCACAGGTTCCAAAGGTTCCAGGGTTCCAAAGGTTCCAGAGGTTCCAGGGTTCCAGAGGTTCCAGAGGTTCCAGGGTTCCAGAGATTCCAGGGTTCCAGGATTCCAGAGGTTCCAGGGTTCCAAAGGTTCCAGGGTTCCAGAGGTTCCAGGGTTCCAGAGGTTCCAGGGTTCCAGAGGTTCCAGGGTTCCAGAGGTTCCAGGGTTCCACAGGTTCCAGGGTTCCACAGGTTCCAGAGGTTCCAGAGGTTCCAGAGGTTCCAGGGTTCCAGAGGTTCCAGGGTTCCAGAGGTTCCAGGGTTCCAGAGGTTCCAGGGTTCCAGAGGTTCCAGGGGTTCCAGGGTTCCTGAGGTTCCAGGGTTCTACAGTTTCCAGAGGTTCCAGGGTTCCAGAGGTTCCAGGGTTCCAGAGGTTCCACGGTTCCAGAGGTTCCAGGGTTCCAGAGGTTCCAGGGTTCCAGAGGTTCCAGGGTTCCAGAGGTTCCAGGGTTCCAGAGGTTCCAGGGTTCCAGAGGTTCCAGGGTTCCAGAGGTTCCAGGGTTCCACAGGTTCCAGGGTTCTACAGGTTCCAGGGTTCCACAGGTTCCAGGGTTCCACAGGTTCCAGAGGTTCTAGGGTTCCAGAGGTTCCAGGGTTCCAGAGGTTCCAGAGGTTCCAGAGGTTCCAGGGTTCCAGAGGTTCCAGATTGAATTACTTTAATAGAGCAGTCATTCACGTAAATCATATGAAAATAACAAAAATATTTGTTATAAAAATTTTTGCACGAAGCTAAAGCAAATTACAGTACACTTTGTATCATCTCAAAATATATTAAATTGTCAATCCAAGCAGACTGTGTTTATTAAGTAGGTAACCACAATACAGTTTGGTTGCTTGTGAGCAATCTAGATGAGTGCGTACATAGGCTTGACTCAAGCCTATGTATGCACTCATGTAGATTGCTCAGCTGTAGTGACTTAGATTTTTGAATAACTAAGGAACTTTAAATTACTGGCATGTCATATATCACTGAATCAATAAGCAGAGTATAATGCTTACCAAAGATGTTCACTTATGGATAGCATAAGCATACAGTGAATTAAGGAATCCAAGCGACAAAAACTTGTAAAACAAGTAGCTTTAAAAATATTTTTAAAAATTATTTATTGGAATTTTTGCTGAACAACTCAATAACCGTGTGGCTGATGCAATCAGACCAACGTAACTCAATAATGTATATATATATATATATAAGATCATGGGATCGATTTTTTTCACTGCTAGACGGTATACAAAACAAAATGCCAAATTCGCTGTTTATTAATTGATATTTGGGACATACGTGTTAGACAAAATGTAGACAAAATATTTTGTCTAACAGTCCACTTTCTTTTGATGCTGTATGCTTAGATTCATCAGTTATAACAATGTTACTAAGCAAACAATTATACAACAACAAAAAAAACATTAGGAATCATATGTATGTATAAATATAAAGTAAGGAAGGAAGTGCCTACACCTGCAGATGTACTTGCAGATATTCAGTCCTTAAGGTTATGGGATACTGAGCAACTGTCAAACAAAAATTTTATTACGTAATTAAGGTGGGCTTGGTGTTGTGTTGTGTATCAGCTGATAACAGGCTTAAATTGTTGGGAGAATCATAGCTTGCTGACTGGGCAGGTACAAGGTACAAGAAAACACATGTAACAGTACAAGATAACAAAAGTACAGCAACTGGCACACTTGTAAGTGCATGCATAGTTTTGCTGACTAATGGCGATATTTTCCTGAACCAAAAATCAGGACTGTCAAACTAGTTGTTAACATTTTGTATAAACAGACTGCTAGTTTGGCTTCTTGTCTAGGTCCTGAAGGAGCCATTTGACCATGTTAGAAATTAGTCTGGCGGCGCCCGCCCCTTCGCATAGAGTAAGGGTCTGGTATGCTTAGTATCATCGAGTTGTTCTGGAGGAATTTAATTTGAATGTAATGACGTAACGAAAATGGCCTTAACGGAAGTGCCTCACCCAAAACTGTGGCAGAGATATTGAACTTTCTTCGCCTTTACACAGGCGAAAATGGATTGGTCTACTTTTATAAAATACACATGTCTCCGAGTAGTCTCGCGCAGCCAGACCACTATTTCTTCCCACGGCGCTTATCGATTAGAGATTAAAAGCGCCTGCTCGAAATAGTGCGCGAGACTAGTCTCCGAGCATGTCTCCCTACCTAGGAAATCAGAGCGTAACATGGGTTTTTCGCGTATCAAACAAGGCGAAAAGCCCTTCCCGATATAACACTTTCTTCTCTTTGTTCTTTAGGCCCCTATTTGGTGATTATTAGTTTCTCATCCACCGCCCGCATCCTTCTTAAGCTACCGCATGGTAAGCCATTATTTACTCTGCGCATGCTCAGAAGAACACGTGATACCAAACTGTTATAATTTTTGTTGATGAACGCTACAATTCGAGAAGTGCTGTTTTCCTTAGCAAATTGCTGCAGTGCCAGTTGCAATCGTGCTCTATCGACTTCATCAAAGCAGGCTTTCAGTTGACTGTCGAAAAACAGTTGGCGATCACGAAAAGTAGTGAAGGAAATGTTTGTAGTAAGAAAAAAAAGACAATTTGGACAAGGTCTGTACATCAGTGTGTTAATATTATAAAATAATGGTATAATGGTAATACCCTCCCGCCCGCATCATAATAATTAGAAAGGCTGGATGAGAAACTAATAATCACCGAATAGGGGCCTTATTAGCTAACTCCTTTTGTTTCTTCAGTTCTGTTAGGGCATTTGATTCATTCTTTTGACGTAACATACACAAAAATGCGCTGATTAAACGTGGAGCGTTCTGATTGGTTGCACCAGTTTTTGGTAATCCGGTACAACTCCGCTATACTAAGCATACCAGACCCTTACTCTATGCGAAGGGGCGGGCGCCGCCAGACTAGTTAGAAAATAATGTTTCTAGTGCTTAACCACTGCATGTATTGAATGTACTTCATGAAGTGCTCGTCATTTAACTTCACCAAGCTTGTTAAACTGCTTCTAACTGCTGCTGTTTGTCATTTACAGCACGTTGAATGCAAGAGTGCTGCTAGAATTTTTGTGTAAACCACATGGTGAAAACCTATTAAAACAGTCATCTTATGCATGACTTTATAATTATGTTTACTCACCATCTAAACACAAGAGTTGTATAGCTCAGTTTTTACAATTATGGTAAGGTGATGAGTTTGAGCCCTGCCTGGATTGCATTACTTTACTTTGGGAATCTTTGGTTATAACATATTTTTGGCATTTTTTGCATTCCTTGTTTCTCTTATTCTAAACCTTTTTGGTACACCATTATCATGTCACTACATATGTAACCTTTACTCTCACACTGTATATAGCTATGTTAACATTTTCACTAAGTGAATGTTTACATTTCCACTCAAAAGATACACTAATTTACAATAGAACAAATGGATAGTGCTATAGAAAGTTGTATGGCAGCACTTGGATTTAGTGCTACAGCCTGACATCATTTCAATACTGCTGCTATAGATATGCTTAAAAGTGTTAAAGCTTACAAGTATACTGAAATAATCTAACTATAGGAAATGCAGGGCATGCACAGGTACCAATGACTTTCTATCACCTAGCTAACTTCAGTGCGTGGTGTGCAAAACAAAAAAATATTGCAGGTACAAAAACAATAAAATTTGGTTGTGTTTGGTGCTTGCCCTACATTTCAGAACTGAGCAAGTTACTGGTTGTTTTTCTGCTTTGTGTTCTTTCACTGAGTGTGTCATCTTTTCCTCTCATTTTACATGCACCTTTTTCAACATCACATTTTATATTTGTGCTTTCACTACACCTAAATGTCACTGGCAACACCAATGTCCACCATGTAGCATGTGCATGCATGCAATATCTTATCAAACTTTTCAGTATGTGCATGCTTAACTTTAAGTGTATTATACTGAAAGGGTGTGGCTAACTAGGGTTAAAGCCATACACATAATTGGACAATGTTAAGCTTCTTTAATGTCAAAGTTCTCTCCACTGGGTAAATAATAGCTGTACCATATTCAAACACTATGTAATAATTACAGTGCACACTTGCAATGAGTATGCAATTGTGGCATAGAATAATGTAGCTTACCCATACCAATTTAAGTAATTACTAAATCTTTATACCATGATTTATTATAAAACACAACTAAATGCTTAGTGTTTTCTGTTATGTTACTAAATAAAATTGTTGGTTGGTAACAGGTAGTACTCAATGGTATGTAAAATACTATGTGCACATGCAATTCCCTTAGCTTTATACATGGATTTATGTGTTCACATACATGATTTTCAACAGGTATGAACAGCATTGCATTAAAATTTCCATTACATTAGTTGGTTTTTAATTTTTGCAGATATGATAAGTTAGCTAGGTACCTGTATCAATGCTAGTATAAATAATTTCAATAAAGTAGATCTAATCTTATGTACAATAATAACAATTTTATGTAAGAGAGTTTTAGTATCTATGAAGGTATATAGTTATTATTATTAATAATAGAGAACACCTACATTGGGAAGTCAGCATAGTGGCCGGTTATAAGATGGTAATTGCTAGAGTACACCTGAACCACATACACTCTCACAACCAGTCTTGTTCCTATATTATAGTAATTTGTCTGAAATGGTAACTTTACTACCCTACTCCAGCCATATGCTGACAAGGTTGCAGCACATGCAACAAGACAGAATATAAAGGTTTTGATTGGTAGGAAAAGGACACCAACGTGCCAAGTAACATTTCTTTTGTAATTGGGATAGTGCTCATCAAACCTGAAGAAATTATAATAGAAACCAGTGGGCTAAAGAATAATAATTATAATATGAGCCTCATCAGGGGCATATAAATTTTAAATAGGTGAGGCAGATCTAGACCTTGCAGTGCTTATGTTTGACCATGAGATGATGCACGTATACTAGTGTGTGAAACACACTCAGCATGAATAGCATGCTCCAGCTAGGGGATCTTGGGGAATGAAACTTGTGAAAATTAGGTGTTACAAGTTTGAATCTTAAGGAAATTTTAAGTCATACTTTTTAGCAATTGCAAAGAATGCACATAGTATCATAATTATGCTGTGTTTCAGGCCTATATATTTCAGGCCTATATATTCCAGGTTACGCTATTCAAGTTATCATTAAGGATTTATTACAGTGAAACCTCAGTTATGTAGACTTCACTTATCCAGACTAATCCAGATAATTGCTCTATTAGAGTGGTGACTATTTTATTAGGGTAAATGATAGTAATTGTATTTTTAGGTTATTAATTTTATACTTTTATACACAGTTTCAGAGATACAGAATTTTCATACTTATGGACTACCCCTGGCTTCAAGGTGTTCAGTTCCACTGTAATATACTCTCCTATCAATATAGAATAGTCATTTGGAATTTCCTTCTTGGATGTAGTGACTCAACATCAACAATGTCATCATAGCTAACACATGTATACACACACAAAATATTATCTCAATACCGGTTCAAAAACTTTACAATGTGCCCTAACTTAAATTATGCATAGAAAGACATATCAGTGTAATCACACTTATATTATTAATTTATTATTGCTATATTATAGTACATAAAACATGTAAATCTAGAGTGTATGGGGTATGCATCCTGGGTAAAAGTTTTGTAAGTTGAGGTTAAATTCTCGAGTGATCTCAGCAGTTTACAAAAAAACTACATATTTTATTTATAAAGAACCTCTATAAAGAACTCTGGAACCTCTACACTATTACAAATGAAGAATAACCACCACTCTAAAGACTTCCCAGGGTAGAAAGGATTTAATAACTCTGGAGAGTAAATAAACTCTGAAGAGAATAACTGAAGAATAAGTCACACCACCCTCTGAGCATGTGTTACTCCTTTAGAGTAATAGTTACTTTACCTGGAGCCTCTGGAACTACTGGAATCCTGGAACCTCTGGAACCCTGGAACCTCTAGAACCACTGGAACCCTGGAACCTCTGGAATCCTGGAACCTCTGGAACCTGTGGAACCCTGGAACCTCTGGAACTTCTGGAACCTGTGGAACCTCTGGAACTTCTGGAACCTTTGGAACCCTGGAACCTGTGGAACCTCTGGAACCCTGGAATCTCAGGAACCTCTGGAATCCTGAACCTCTGGAATCCTGGAACCTTTGGAGCCCTGGAACCTGTGGAACCTCTGGAACCATGGAACCTCTGGAACCCTGGTACCTTTGGAACCTCTGGAACCCTGGAACCTGTGGAACCCTGGAACTTCTGGAACCTTTGGAACCCTGGAACCTTTGGAACCTGTGGAACCCTGGAACCTTTGGAACCCTGGAACCTGTGGAACCCTGGAACCTCTGGAACCTGTAGAACCCTGGAACCTTTGGAACCGCTGGAACCTCTGGAACCCTGGAGCCTCTGGAACCTTTGGAACCCTGGAACTTCTGGAACCTTTGGAACCTCTGGAACTTCTGGAACCCTGGAACCTCTGGAACCCTGGAACCTCTGGAACCTTTGGAACCCTGGAACCTTTGGGACCCTGGAACCTGTGGAACCCTGAAACCTGTAGAACCCTGGAACCTTTGGGACCCTGGAACCTGTGGAACCCTGAAACCTGTAGAACCCTGGAACCTTTGGAACCCTGGAGCCTCTGGAACCATGGAACCTCTGGAACCTGTGGAACCTCTGGAACCTTTGGGACCCTGGAACCTGTGGAACCCTGAAACCTGTAGAACCCTGGAACCTTTGAAACCCTGGAGCCTCTGGAACCCTGGAACCTCTGGAACCTCTGGAACCCTGGAACCTCTGGAACCTTTGGAACCCTGGAACCTTTGGGACCCTGGAATCTTTGGGACCCTGGAACCTGTGGAACCCTGAAGAACCCTGGAACCTTTGGAACCCTGGAACCTCTGGAACCCTGGAGCCTCTGGAACCCTGGAACCTCTGGAACCCTGGAACCTCTGGAACCTCTGGAACCCTGGAACCTCTGGAACCCTGGAACCTCTGGAACCCGGAACCTCTGGAATCCTGGAACCTCTGGAACCCTGGAACCTCTGGAACCTCTGGAACCCTGGAACCTGTGGAACCATGGAACCTCTAGAACCTGTGGAACTCTACTACATAATACACTTTATGGTAAAATTCTGTAGGCAGTTTAGCAACTTTGTAATTTTTATAGTGACACACAGACATCTTATTATAAATATTGGCTGGCATCATCCTGCAGCCATTTCTTGGCTGCCACCTTTGATCTAATCTTGGGTATTTTGAAAGCTGAACTCTTTGATAACCTGACCATGCTATTGCGGTCTTTGATATTACTATTGTAATGGAACTACAAAGTAATACAAACTATAGCACCCTCTTCCTATCATAAAATAAAATGCAGCTGCCAGAAATAATGCATGTATGAGTGCCATTTTATCAATGTATACATACAGTGTGTAGTAAATGTTACCATAGCAGATAAAAGGCTGTGTTTTGTTCTCTCTTCTTGTACTTGTAAAAAGTCATCCATCTGTTCAAATATTAACTCAACATAACCTGCAGTAAACCATTTTCGATTGCCAAACCTCTTCCTAAGGATCATCATTAAAACTGATGGGTCAAATCCTCCATTTTGTATGTGCACTGATTTGGATAAGCCAATGAAACAATTCTATTAACTTGGGTGAGTTTTCAATAAGGATCTCTACACCTTTAGTAGTGACTGTTGCTACTTGTAGCACAACGTGGAATAGTCCACCATGAGCTGAAATTGATTCCAATAACTCAGCAGTCCTTAAATTGCAAGAAGATCTGGTAAAAATTAACTCAGTGGGCCAAAGACTGGCTAACTTATCAAAATGTGAATATCTAACTATAACAAACAAACAATTACCTATTTTATCCGACTACATCATCAACATTGTTGTATTAATAAGGTTAGCTCTAGTAGATACCAAATTACGGACAATTTCAGTTGGAGTAAACACATCTCCATTATTACAAACAAGATACATTCAGTTCATGGGTTTTTACAAAGAAATTTAAAGCAATGTTCAATCAAAGGCATATCTAGCATTTGTCAGACCTATAGTCGAGTACGCATCAGTTATCTGGTCCCCTCATACAAACTCTGATATAAATACTTAAGAAATGGTACAGCGAAAGTCAGCCCATTTTGTTTTACTGACTATATGCTCATCTTATTCAAGTATAACAATCATGCTTCAGGAACTGAAATGGAACATACTACAAGAAAGAAGAATTCAGTCCAGATTGATCATGTTCTACAAGGTCCTTAATAATGTAGTGGAAGTTGACTTCAACTCTCATTTGTTCCCTTCTGAAACACCAACTAGAGGCCATCAATTAAACTTAGACAACTGCAAACAGAGAGGATTATAACTAGTCTTCGTTGATCTGATATTATGTCAGATCAAAGTCAAAGTTGATCTGACATTGTATGGTAATGCTTGTGCAAAGCAGGAGCATGCATAAGCATGCCAAGCTAGGGGGATCTGGGGCATGCTGAAAATATTATTTTTGGATTATTAAAGCTTGGATATGAGTATTTTGACACCCAAAACTCCTTCAGCAGCCATGCACTGCATCATTGTAAGCCACACATAATAAATCTGTAATAACAACATTACACTGCTTGAAGGTTCTTAGTTTACTAATTTGTTAAGATGCCTTACTGTAGTTATACTGATAGTAAAGTGTCAGTAAACTTAAGTATATGGAACATAATTATTTTACTAAGTTTTAAACTCTCAGTAAAACATCAGTGAATGCGGGTTTACTGAAAAACTACTAAAATAACAAACAATTAACTGTTCCATATACTGGGGATATACCACTGTAGTAAACTAAGATACTTCAAGCAGTGTTATGATATTACGACATGTCTATAATAGCAATTATGGTCATAATACTGCAGAACATTTAAAGCTTCAGAATCCAGTAAAACAGTGGTGCAGGTTTGATTCCCCAACTCAGGCAACCTTTGTTTTTGCTTTTTTGTACCTTTTAGGTACACCTTTTAAAAAGTTCTTCGACTGCTCTATTAGAGTAGCTGACTGTTCTATTAGTGTATACCGATCTTTTTTAGCAGAAAGTGGTCGACCATCCTTGACCGATTCAGTAGGTAATTGGAGTTTTTTCTTCTTCTTCGAGCTAATTCTGGTAATGAATGTCCAATGGCTGACCGTCACAATCCACTCTGATTGCAAGTGCAAACTAGAATTAATTCATAATATAATCTCTAATTAATGGATGGATATACAAACAGGGTTACAAATATAAAGTTGGGATCAAAAAATAAACTTTAGACTCTAGGCCTTTGTTCATATCTATAACCTATGTCATTCCAATATAATTATCAAGACTTGCTTTGAAAGTAGAGATTGTTGGTGCTGAAACAACTTCATGTATTTATCACTCTCTGGGTGAAAAAGTTCTACCTTAAAAGTAGACGCGATGGTTTTTTGAAAATTTCATGTGGTGTCCTCTTGTGTACATGTGATGCACAGAACTTAGAGTAAAATACCTTGACCAGTCAACATCATAATAACCATGTAAAAGCTTGTAAGCTTCAATGAGATCCCCTCATTGCCGTCGACAATAAAGAGAATAGAGTCCAAGTTCTCTTAACTTTAACTAATTCATTTACAAGTTTAGTGGCTCTCTTTTGAACATTTTCTAGAGTGTCAATGTCCTGGGCTAGATATGGATGCCAAAGCTGGATGCAATATTCTAGCTGTGGTCTAACATAAGTTTTATACAGGAAGATAAACAATTCTTTAGAGAAGCACCACCCTGAAGAAATAGTGGTCTGGTCATACAAGACTAAGGGTGTGATACATTTTTTAATCATTAAGGGTGTGATACATTTTTTAATCATCAAAACAGATGAAGTGTTAATAATACATACAATTTCTCAGTCACTATTTCAGTTTTACTTGATTTGTTGCAATGGTGTAATTCACCATACACCATATGTAGATATTCAGTATGGATTTAGATCGAAGCAATCATGTGAAGCCCAACTATAGATGATTTGCCAGAGCATAAACTTCAAGTTTATGTGGCTATCCTAGATTTTGCAAAGGCTTTTGATAAAGTTGCCCATGCTAAACTAGCCTATAAGCTAAATTACTATGGTACGTATGTAAGAGGATATTTGCTACAGTGGCTGCAATCTTTCCTTGCAAACTGTAGCTACTCAAAAAGTAATCATCGATGGTAGGTAGTCTTCATCTTGCTGGGTAACATCAGGTGTACTGCAAGGATCAGTGCTTGGTTCGAAGTTGTTTCTGATATATACAAATGACATTATAACAAACATCCACAGTCAGTTAAGACTTTTTGCTGATGATTGTTTCGTTTATTGCTCTATTTACTCACCTGAATACCATAAGATACCCCAAAGTGATCTTGATGTATCATTGTCATGAGCTGATTCTTGGCAAATGGTATTCAATGTTAAAAAAGTTGTATCATGCATATATCTACTGTACATTCCACTAGCAATTTTCTGTACATACAATGTACAGAATCCCTTACAGGTTGTCAAGAACCATCACTATTTAGGAGTACTTCTAGATAATAGTTGTCATGGACCCCTCACATTAACTCACTTTGCAATAAAGCAAATTGTCTACTGAGATTTTTACGCAGACCTTTTTACCATTGTCCATCTCATTTAAAAGAACATGCATATAAAAATTGTTTGTCTTCTTACCATCCATTGAATACTGCTCCTCAATCTGGGATCCACACCAACAAACATCCATACAAAAAGTTGGAGATGATACAGCATTATGCTGTGCACTTTGTGCTAAACAAATCATGCACTGAGACAGTACAATTGAAATGCTAAAAACATTGAATTGGCCATCATTTGAGAAATGTAAAAGACACTCATGTTTAATTTTGCTTTTCAAGTTTTTAAACAGGATGGACACATTCCCACCCAGTACTTGCCGGCACCATCCCCCCTAACAATTACCAGGGTAAACAAAAGCTTATGCAACTGTGTGCAAGAACATTGTTACTATTTATCTCTATCAAGGACAATCAGGGGCGTAGCTAGCCTTCAGGGTTGCCCGGGCACTAGGTAGCTACAGCAGTTTCCATGCAAGCTACTTAGTAAAAAAAATGCGAGCCCATCTCTGTGGACTCTTTATTACACATTTGCTTTTGAAAAATTGTTTACAAGTGCGTACGTGTACCTAGCTTGCTACCACACCGCTGTTTATGCAGGTAAGCTATTAATATTACTGCATGAATATTATAGAAGCAACTGACTTAATGCTCCATCTCCAATAACTTCTTTTTTACTTTCGTGCTTGTATGCAACTTTTCTTGAGGCGTACTTTATATATCCAACACTAATATTTTAATAGAGATTTTAGTCTTGCTTCCGGAATCCTCGACGATGACATGACCGCAGTTCTTCCCACCATGACCTGGAAGACGACGGTAGTCACGACTTTTGTCGGTCTACCATTACATCCAGTACGGTTTCAACTAAGAAAGTTCACCAAAATCGTGTGTGCTCAATCCGCGACCGCTCAAATTTCTAAATATGATCACGTGATGCTGTGCATTATATAGAACTTACTTAATTGATGAAGGAATCTTCAGAATAGGCAATCTTTGATGATAGCAACTGCTGAAAAGTGTCACAGATATGTAAAAAAGAGCAAGTATGTATTTTAGTTCGTTTCAGTAGGGACGCGCCCGCAGGACGCGCTCCGAAGTTTGCTATGCTCGCAGCCTGGGCACCAGCAGCAACGGCGGAGGAAGTAGTTGATATGATGAGGGGGGTGGGGGGGGTTGGGCTGACCCAAACTTATTTCTATAGTATAGTTTGGTAAGGTGAGACCAAAAAAAAAAAAAAAGATCACAACCAACTGACAAGAGCTTTCCACCGCACCAGCTACCATTTCTAGCTGATAAACTACATAAAAATCCTTACATAGCTCGCTACACACTGACTACTTTATTAGAGTGACTGCTCTATTAGAGTATCTCGATCTTTATCACGGTTTTCAGCCCCACTCCAAGAAAGATAATTTCGGTGTGATATCATTCTAAGGGGGGCTAAGCCCCACCTCAGCAGACCGAAGGGGGGCTTTAGCCCCCTAACCCCCCCCCCCCCCCCCCTTTCCGCCGCCTATGACCAGCAGTGATTACCCGGGCAGGCCCGGGTGTAGCTACGTCCCTGATTAGACAATTCCAGATTGGAACAATTTAGATATTGAGGACTTCGTTAATTGTGATCACATGCACAGTAAAAACAAACTAGTGAAGGTCACTACTAATCTCTGCCACTATTTTGTGTAGTGGCATTCACTTTGTAGTGGTGGCATTCACTACAAAAGAGTAGTGAATGTCACTACTTAAAAATAGTGAATGTCACTACTTAAAAATAGTGAGTATTGTGGCAGAAATTAGTAGTGAAGGTCACTACTAATTTTTTACTTTGTAGACTCTTTTATCTGAAGGTACATGACCTCCAACATTCTGGGCTAACTGCTGATCTTATTTCTACTGAGATTGGGTGTTTAGGTCACTTTATGTCAGACACACTTGCTCAAATGGCTAGCGCTTCTGGTTTGGCAAAGAAAACTGTAAGATCATTGTTTGAGCAGGCTGCTTGTATTGCTGTGTCCTACTCAGAATTTTAAGCTCTAGAGCCTCTCTAGGATCTAGTGGATCTCCTGATGTAAGCCATGCTAGGCTGGGCTCCTGACTGACCGCTCTGTATGTCCCTAGTCACAGGGGCCTAGTCTATTGTATGTATACTGTCTTGATCAATAAGACGTCTTCCTCCTTACTTGTACAACTCTTGCTAAACACTATCATGATTTTTGTACATTAGCATTTATAGGTTTTGTTAATAAATCAATAAACAGTACTGAACTGGGTCATGATAGCTAGCTATGCCGGATTTAGCTACTGTACGCAAGGAAATTTTGACTTCAAGAAAATTTGACGAATTGGCTTAATTCGTCAAATTTAAATTCGGCAAATGTTTATAAGTGCCCTTAAAAGTACAGGTTTTGCCTACAATTTCTTGATTTCGTCAACATTTTATTCGTCAAATCTGCTGAATTCTGAATTTGTCAAATTTTTCTTACATCAAAATTTCCTTGCGTACAGTACTACAAATCCATTATCTATAGTAATAACGATGCGTACCAGTCACAATTTTCACGCAGTAACAGTGATTATTTCAATACGATTGTTTTTGCACAATCTATCTGGTAGTATCAGGGGCGGATCCAGGAGCTGGCAAGGGTAGGGGCACAAACAGGCCAAGTAGTAGATGGTTGGGGAGTGTCAGATTCTCTAGTTCAGTGCTGCAGTTTTGAAGTAGCAAATCATAATGATCACCTCAATAGTAGTGTCTCACTGTTGTTTTTGCCATTTAGCATTTTCAGATAGTTGTGAAGTCTTAAAAGCTGTTTAAAGACTCTGAATGTCTTATTGTCTATGCTTAAACAACAGCAACACGATAATTATTTTAGAGGCGCTTAGTACGCTGGAAGGTGCTAGTCTCGTGCCCAGCCGGGCTCGCGCTAATGCGCAAACACCGTCTGGTGACAATGCTCGAGTTTCTTGGGCCCGGAAGTGCTATCCAGCCACAATATTGGCTGGCCAATCAGAATCGACGAGTTGCATAATCGCATGAACGTATTGGAAGCAGACGAAAAAAGAGATGATTTAAAGCCATTTATCAGAAGTTACTCACCAAGGTTGTTCAAAATGTTTGTTTTCAAGTTGCTTTCTCCGATCTCACCTTATGAATCGTGACTCGACGTTTCACCAAAAATGAAACGCTACCCTCTACTAATACGATAAATGAAGAGATCGCATCTAGTAAACGCCCTATTCTGAGTTTCACTTTAGAATAGGGCGTTTAGTATTGGTTAGGTATAACCAAACCCAATAAATGTCTTCTCAGAGTTCAAATCTTCACAATTTTCTATTATCTGAATAGCTGCCTGACTGACTGATGCCTCAGCCAAGCATAACTTGAATATAGTTAATGCTACGGGTTTGATTTCTTCACTGTTTGACATTGCTCTGGCTTGATATTATGTATGTTCACCAATTGCATCATGAACTTAACTTTGTCCTTTTTGTGTACCATTCCTTCTCACGTGTAGGTGTTGATTCACAAGTAGCACTCATGAATTCAATGCTGGCTATCATGAGCATTTACCATAATAGTACTGAGTGGATTAATTGTTAGGTTTGCGCCAATCACAGTAGGGCAAGAAATTTTTGTGGGATACAAAATTTCGTGAATTCGTGGGCGTCTTATCCATGAAAATTAAATATCTTATAGCTTCTGTGCATGTTGTAAATAAATGACTAAGCCACAATATTTGTTCCACGAAAATTATTGATTTCGCCACATTTTAGGAATCCTTGAACATTTAATACCATGAAAATTTCCTTCCCTACAGTAGTATGCCAGCATAATTTTGAGCATAGTAGGCTAGCAAAGCATCAAGCATTTTGCCAGCATAATAGGATGATTATCAAGATTTTTAAGTAAATGTGTACTGCATGCATCAAAAATTCAGCAAAACATACACTTTAATTAATACTGCATTTCATACCAAGAAAATGTACAATGTTGTTAATTTTATTGTTTCTTGGCTGATTATTCACATTTCATGGACATAAGTTTGAGATACTCTGAGAGAGCAGTCACTTAATACAGCAGTCAGGAAATTCTAATAAAACAGCAAACTTTAGAGCATAATCTTGATTTTGCAAGCATAATTTTGAGCATAATAGGCTGGATTTTTGAACACTGCTCAAAAGCATAATTGGCTCAAGCTTATTAATTGCAGAGACTAATACTATACGAAGTCTCTATACTATATAGCAGTGAACTTAATTCCAAAATTTCCATAGCAACTATACCCTAACAAACATTGCTTGGCAACCAAAGTACAAGTATGCATGGTATTAGCATGGGCAGCAGTGAAATTTGAGATAAATATCACGCTTGTTATATCACGCTTGTTGTATTGAGAATGGCAATTTCGCTTGGCTTCACATTGTAGAGTTTCACCCATTTTCAATGTAACAATCGTGGTATTTATCCCCAATTTCACTGCTACCCATGCTATTACTAGTACTTTTGTATTGTTTTACATTTGTAACACTGTATAATGGATGAAGCATAGTTGAAAGCCAAAATGCGACCAAAATTAATTTTGGAAATCACCCATTTCAACACATTGACACATAAAATATAAGCTTCATGATGTAAATCTTTGATTAACTCTCAATTCCTTGAAATGTTTTTAAAACTAATCTCTGCACTATGGTCAGTACACGTGCACCAGAGCCCCCACCAAATATAGTATTATCAAAGAGGTAAACATGTGTTCACTTCCAATGGTCTTGTACTGGAACAAGCATGTTTTCATGTTGTAAACATGTTTGTATGCCTGAATTGTCTATTTTAAATGTATGGATATTTTCAAAGCCCTATAACTCACTTGTTCTTGCCCATATCAAGGAGCTTTTTTGATAAACAGTTGAGGTGTTTAAAGGGCTTCACAGCGCTACTAAATGTTTGGGTAGCTGGCCCATGTAACAAGAGTTATTAATAAGAAACGAGGGCTCTGGTAAACACAAACAGACTTATAAGCACCATCATCCTTAAACTTTAAAATTCTTATTATTTCATGCATGACCACACTGCTTGAAGTTTCTTAGTTTACTAGAGTGGTACATCCCCAGTATATGGAACAGTTAATTGTTTGTTATTTTAGTAGTTTTTCAGTAAACCCGCATTCATTGATGTTTTACTGAGAGTTTAAAATTTAGTAAAACAATATGTTCCTTAAAGTTACTGATATTTTACTATCAGTATAACTGGGCACAACTACAGTAAAGCAGCTTAACAAATTAGTAAACTAAGAACCTTCAAGCAGTGCCATATGGGTGATTTTCCAAAATTCAGTCACAAATTGGCCAATTCATTTTTCAGTAAAAAGCTGTGAAATCAAAGGTGGGATGTTAACAATAATAAATAATGGCTTTGTGCATTTTTATTAAAATGGTTGGAGTAGATGGCCACCCTATTAAAGTTCGAGGGTCAGCTACAGTAGTATTCCCATGGTTATTGTTGAAATGAAATTCTGCATTATCATTAGCCATTTCATAGGTGCATTTGCTAAGCTTCTAACAAAACAAATTCTGCACCTTTCTTGCTAGAATACAATTTTTATTTAATAAAGTGTGGATCAGTCAACTTTTCTTTCTGTCAAAATTTCTATAGTATTGGAAAGCACCACGTAGGGAATATAACATGAATATGACAAAAATGTGGTGTTTTGTGCAGTGTTAATTATATCTAATCCAAAACAGCCAAGCTGTAAAAAAAAGTGTGCGGCCCTCAGAAAGGCTATGGTGAAAAAAGATGTGAAATCCAAGGTGGCGGCCAAGAAATGGCTGTGATGGTAGGTTAATGGTAAAAATTTTAATAATGACAATTCAGGTAAATTTTGTGAAGCGGCACAAAAATTCACCTGAATTGTCGTTATTAAAATTTTTACCATTAACCTACCATCACAGCCATTTCTTGGCCGCCACCTTGGATTTCACATCTTTTTTCACCATAGCCTTTCTGAGGGCCGCACACTTTTTTTACAGCTTGGCTGTTTTGGATTAGATTTCATTTCTTTTTGTATTTGTATACCCCAAAGCCAGCCTATGGCCAGCTTTGGGACTTTTTAAACCTATGTTTTTTTTCTTTACTACAGGAAGAAGAATAGATGAAGTAGATGTACGTACTTTAAATATTTTATCAGTAGATGTACAATTATATATATAATACATATGTGACCGGATTTGTGAAAAGGGGCCTTCCACACATCCAATTTGCCAACTTTGACAATTGATAACTTCAGATTGGAAAGAGCTATTGCCTTGAAATTTGGGCAGTGGTGATTTCTTTGCAGCTGAACTCTCTACATGATGGTTTCTTTGTAGCTGAACTCTCTACAAGGTAGCTGATCTCTTTACAGAGAGATTTGTTTGTAGCTGAACTCTCTACAAGGTAACTTCTTCTAGCTGATCTCTCTACAGGGTGATTTGTTCATAGCTGAATTCTGTACAGGTGATTTGTTTGCAGCTGAGCTCTTTACAGAATGGTTTCTTTGTAGCTGAACTCTCTAAAAGGTAACTTCTTATAACTGATCTTTCTACAGGGCAATTTGTTTCTGGCAGAATTTTCTACAGGGTGATTTCTTTGCAGCTGAACTTTCTACATGGTGGTTTCTTTGTAGCTGAACTCTCTACAAAGTAATTTCTTCTAGCTGATCTCTCTACAGGGAGATCTGTTTGTAGCTGAACTATCTACAAGGTAACTTCTTCTAACTGATCTTTCTACAGGGCAATTTGCTTGTGGCACAATTTTATACAGGGTGATTTCTTTGCAGCTGAACTCTCTACATGGTGGTTTCTTTGTAGCTGAACTCTCTACAAAGTAATTTCTTCTAGCTGATCTCTCTACAGGGTGATTTGTTTGTAGCTGAATTCTGTACAGGTGATTTGTTTGCAGCTGAGCTCTTTACAGAATGGTTTCTTTGTAGCTGAACTCTTTACAAGTTAACTTCTTCTAGCTGATCTCTCTACAGGGTGATTTGTTTGTAGCTGAATTCTGTACAGGTGATTTGTTTGCAGCTGAGCTCTTTACAGAATGGTTTCTTTGTAGCTGAACTCTCTACAAGGTAACTTCTTCTAACTGATCTTTCTACAGGGCAATTTGTTCGTGGCAGAATTTTATACATGGTGATTTCTTTGCAGCTGAACTCTCTACATGGTGGTTTCTTTATAGCTGAACTCTCTACAGGGTAACTTCTTCTAGCTGATCTCTCTACAGCGTGATTTGTTTGTAGCTGAACGATCTACAAGGTAACTTCTTCTAGCTGATCTCTCTACAGGGTGATTTGTTTGTAGCTGAATTCTGTACAGGTGATTTGTTTGCAGCTGAGCTCTTTACAAAATGGTTTCTTTGTAGCTGAACTCTCTACAAGGTAACTTCTTCTAGCGGATGTCTCTACAAGGTGACTAGTTTGTAGCTGAACTCTCTACATGGTGGTTTCTTTGTAACTGAACTTTCTACAAGGTGACTTCTTCTAGCTGATCTTTCTACAGGGTGATTTGTTTGTAGCTGAACTCTCTACAAGGTAACTTCTTCTAGCTGATCTCTCTACAGGGAGATTTGTTTGTAACTGAACTCTCTACAGGTGATTTGTTTGAAGCTGAACTCTCTAAATGATGGTTTCTTTGTAGCTGAACTCTCTACAAGTAAACTTCTTCTAGCTGATCTCTCTACAGGGTGATTTGCTTGTAGCTGAACTATCTACAAGATAACTTCTTCTAGCTGATCTCTCTACATGGTGATTTGTTTGTAGCTGAATTCTGTATAGGTGATTTGTTTGCAGCTGAGCTCTTTAAATAATGGTTTCTTTGTAGCTGAACTCTCTCAAGGTAACTTCTTCTAGCTGATGTCTTTACAGGGTCACTAGTTTGTAGCTGAATTCTCTACATGGTGGTTTCTTTGTAACTGAACTCTCTACAAGGTAACTTTTTCTAACTCATCTTTCTACAGGGTGATTTATTTGTAGCTGAATTCTGTACAGGTGATTTGTTTGCAGCTGAGCTCTTTAAAGAATGGTTTCTTTGTAGCTGAACTCTCTACAAGGTAACTTCTTCTAGCTGATGTCTCTACAAAGTCACTAATTGGTAGCTGAGCTCTCTACATGGTGGTTTCTTTGTAACTGAACTCTCTACAAGGTGACCTCTTCTAGCTGATCTTTCTACAGGGTGATTTGTTTGAAGCTGAACTCTCTACAAGGTAACTTCTTCTAGCTGATCTCTCTATACAGGGAGATTTGTTTGTAGCTGAACTCTCTACATGATGGTTTCTTTGTAGCTGAACTCTCTACAAGGTAACTTCTTCTAGCTAATCTCTCTACAGGGAGATTTGTTTGTAGCTGAACTCTCTACATGATGGTTTCTTTGTAGCTGAACTCTCTGCAAGGTAACTTCTTCTATTGATCTCTCCACAGGGCGATTTGTTTGTAGCTGAACTCTCTACATGGTGGTTTCTTTGTAGCTGAATTCTACAAGGTGATTTTTCTAGCTGAACTATCCCTTTCCATAGTTGCATGAACTCCCTACAAGGTAACTTCTTCTAGCTGATCTCTCTACAGGGTGACTTGTGTGTAGCTGATCTCTATACAGGTTTCTTGTTTCTAGCTGATCTCTTGAATTCTCTTCAGGGTGACTGCTCTATTAGAGTATCTCGATCTCGCACTTGCTGCACCAAGTTGGATTTCGTGTTTTAACTCCGTGGCTTTAAGTCTGATTCTTCTACACCATTGATGAGCCTTTCTAAGATGATTATTCCATCTGTACAACGATTTTCAAAGCATTACCCCAAGCGGTTTATCTGGTAGGCGTGGCAAGTAGTCGTTTTTTTTATTAGCTAATCTCGATTGCGTAATTGTTACACACTGTTGGTTTTTTCGTTGTATCTTCCTGTTTTTTAGCTCGATTTCTTTCAAACCACAAAAGGTTTGAGGTTCAATAGTTAACCTATTCACCCACCGATTTTCAGCCTCTTCCCATACGCGGTTTACCCTGTAGGCGTGACAACATATTGGTGTTATTTTTCGTGAATAATCGCTCATAACTCTTTGCCTGTTTATCGTATTCCAGCCAAAGTTGGTACCGAGATGCGCCTTTATACCCCCCTTCTGTGTGCCAAATTTCAAGGCAATCGGATATGGCGTTCGCGTTTTATAGCAGTTTTTGTAAGTGTGCGACAAGAAAAAGAAAAATAAGAAGAAAAAAAAAACGAAGAAACTGAGCCAATTTGTGAAGTCGCATATCTCGGGAACGCGCGAAGCGATTTCGCTCAAATTTGGAATGTGGAGTGCTGCAGTTGGAGGGAATGTCTACAGCAAAAATCGTCTTGTTTCATCAAGGAAGCACAGAGCTACGGAGGTGCGAAAATTGCGTTTTCTTTCTTCCTGTCAATATACTCACGGGTGTTACGCGCCGGCTTCTTGGGCCGCACGACACACTACCGTGTGTCTTGATACTTAGAATTGATTGGTGCCTCCACAAATTCAGTGGTGAGAGAGTTTATTTGAATATTTCAACAAATCATAATAGAAAACTATACAAGCAATAATATCTGTAGAAAAAAATACGTGTAGCGTAAACGACCATAGCACATACCTTGCAATGTATTTTCGTGCTGGAACGACCTATCATCATCCAGTTTTCACTAATAACATCGTCTGACCTTGGTCTATCACGTGATAAATTTTGACTTGAATGTCGAGTTTACTTTTTTCTCCACGAACGGCAATGTGATAGCATGTAAAGTACCGTTTATCGACCACCGGTAGGGTCCGCAACGTGAAATAATGACCTCCGAGAATCAACTACTAAATCACCCACAAATGCTAGGCTAGGTACCACTTAGAAAATGCCAGATTGGTGTTATTTTTCAGTAACGTCTTGTCATGCAAATTGGCGAATATGCTTACAAATTAAGAGATTTTTTGCTATATTTTCAAGTAAATGTCTTTTAAAGCTATAATATGCACTCTCAACCTTTCATACTAACTGTACTCTAAATTAAAACCATCAGTGGCTGCATTGTCTGGAACGATTTCCAGCCGCAGCATCGCGAAAATGAAATTTCGGACTCGAAAAAAGTTTCGATGCCACTGAAGCACACAGTAGCAATACCAAAGTAACCCTCCCAGGTCAAACTGGTCTGGCATGGGTCCAACTACCACCACACCAAATATCATGGAATTCCAAAATTGTTTGCCATCTGGCTGAGCTCGACGACTGTCAAAAATTCGTCAAAAATGCCGATTTTATTCACTGACGGGAACCTTTGCTAGCCAGATGTGCTAGTTTACTTCTCAAAAGCTTACTAGACCCATAGCCAGTAGCTTTCATTTATAGGGTTGGTCTGGTAGCTCTTCTAGCGACCTCAAAAACTGCCAAATGCCGATATCCACGAATTTTGCCGATATCGACCAATTTACAATGCGTTAAAGAAATCTTGCACATCAAACGTGATGCTTTGCCTCTCTAAAGTCATGCTGCATCCTTGTTTAGTTATATTCGTCCATAGGGTGGTACTGGCGGCTCTCTTATCGAGGCCAAAGTCCATCAAAATGCCCATCTCACCATTTGTCATCAGATTTAGGAAGTTTTACAAGTCAAACATGCTGATTTACCTCTCTACATCCTTGCTGGACCATTCAATCACCTTCGTCTGTGTAGGCAGCTTTCTTCAGTCTCTTAAAAACGTCAGAGCACGCCAATTTGGCGCAACCACCAATACCAGTTAATGCTTATTTTGTTTCATTGGTTCCTAGCAAAACTGACAGGAAAACCAGCAGAAATGTAATAGAGCGAAAATGGAGTTAGTCTAGCTCTAAATATTGTACTCTACAGGTTTATACAAATGATTACCGAAATGAAAATTCCGATTATCAAAAACCACAATCAAAATTTCCATTCGTGTAGAGCTCCGAAGGATGGATATTTAAAACTAGACTAACTCCAGTTGGGTTATGTAATATTTCTGCTGGATTTTCGTGGAATCAATGAAACAAAATAAGCAGTAAGATCTTGACAATATAGACTTACTTACTTTCAAGAACTGTTTGCAAAATGCATAGACACTAAAATTTTGTTTTTGTACATTAGCGATTTACCCAATGGGTTTTGCTAATCAATAATAATAAATAAATAAATAAATAAAAAGTGGTGTTGATGGTTGCGCCCAATTGGCGTGCTCTGACATTTTCAAGAAACTGAAGAAAGGTGCCTACACAGACGAAGGTCTACGGCGTGTGTATCTTGGAGTCTTGCTCGGAGAGTATCAGCTGCTTTCCAATTATTCCGAATTCGGTCTCTATGGTTATTGTGTTATTCATGGCGCAAACTACATGTTTACGTTACAAATACTTATTTAAACTGGATGCTGCGATTTGATTGGCTCTACTACTATAGTGGTAGTAGCACAAGTACCATATACTATGGTTACCAGACCCTTACTCAAAAAGCGAAGGGGCGGGCGCTGCCAGACTAGTACAGCTTCTGGTTAAACTTGAGACTTGAACTATCATGACCTAAGATGGTATGGCGGCTGTTTTCAATGACTAGAATATAGTCAAGAATAGTGTAAAATTATCTAGCCAACTATTGAGAGAGGCACAGTGTGTCCAATACTCATTTCTGCTGCTGGAGTTCAAGCATGCTGCCGTGCTAACATCCAGAAACCACTAAGATAACAAGTTGGGATGCAGGAATTATGCCTGAATAACGTTGGGAATAACAATGGGGTAAAAGAATTGAGCATTATTCAAGAATTTTGATTCAGTTTTAGAGCATAATTAGCATAAAATATATGAAGATTGAGATACTCTAATAGAGCAGTCACTTACTCTGATAGAATTAGTGCGGAATAGTTCATTACTAATTGCACTAGTCACTAAGTATTTTACTAGCAAAATACCTTTTCTGACACATTTATACAGCCAGATTTAACACTTTTTACTGTTTCAAAGTCTTGCTGTACAATTTAGTTACAAAAGCGAAGAAAAAGTTGGGAATAATTTTGAGAATAATAAAAGCACAATGTTAACTTTTTGGAAGAATTCAGAATAGAATATGATGAAAATTTTCAGCATTATTTCCATAAGCTTAATAACAAGAACAGAGGAAAGAAAAGAACCTAGGAAGCTAGTTGTTCCAATATTAATTACTGTAGGTCTGTTAAATGACAACTGTGTGTTGAATTATCAAGCAAATTATGTGTGCATTTTTATAAAAACTATTGTAACTACTGTGTGACATACTGAAAATTTGCATGGATGGCACCCACAATTATCTAGGAATTTTTGGTGGCTGTAGGTGTGGCCAGCTGTTTTTGATAATCTTCCAGTAATCTTCCAGTAACTGAAGCATGCAAGCTACGTAACAGAGTTCCAGTGATTGGCCCAGGGTTCTGATAAATGGTTACAAGACTCTGCATGTTTTCTGCTATTACTGGTCAGGGGAGGTACCTATTGACACCAAACTTTGTACACAGGAAAATGAAGTTAAGTAGAATACCTCTACCAAAAATTGCAATCCAGGAATATTTGGTGAGAAGGTATGTACATGTGGTGGAAATAAATGTTCGATTAATTGGCTGCTTACACTATGTGGCTGTACAGCTCCGTGGTTTAAATAAATAAAAGCTTTGCTGCAAATTTTAGTCAGTTTTAAGACTGAATGGCTCTTATTTGGCCAACGTATTCAATTTATAAGCAACCTTTTGCCTCCACCCCCTACCACCACCCCTGTTGGAGCTCGCCTGATACAGTAAACATGAAGTTAAAAACTATCTAAAATGGTCTGGAAAACAAGGAATTGGTGTATATAAAACATGTGAATATTTGTACATGTAGCTTCAACCATTGGTGAACTACAACACATCAAATACTTAAAGTCAGCATTTCTTGATACTTTTGAATAGGCAATAAGACCGATTTTGTCACAATAATAGTTGTTTATTGCACTTATCTCCAGTCTCTAGATTGTTAATATATATATAAGAGAATGTTTCTATACATCCGCTTTAAACCAGTCGTGAAAATTTCTTTGTGACAATGAAAACATTCATAATGGGCATGCACTAGCTTTGTGCACATTATATATGAATGCATAGCTTAGTCTGCATGTATCTACATACCTGGAATGATAGCAAAAGAACTCATGTATGACAATTTCTTAACAGCGTCCTCTAGTTTACCCCATGTGGGTGAGGGTGCATTGTCTAACCACTCTTTAAGCATAGTACAACAGCAATTAACTGCTCTGTCAGGATTATATGCATTATTCTTAGATATATTCTCAATTTTATGATATTCCAGACCAAGGAGTGTTCCTAGTCTCTCCCATTTTGCTGCATATGGTTCAATTACACTGTTATATAGATCCAGCATGGTGGGAGTATCTCCTCCTATAATCAGGTCACTTGATACTGACACATTTCAAACTACAATGTAACTCACTTTTTTTTGCCATTTGGTATGATGGAAGTGTCATCAGTCATACCAGCCATGATAGTAACTCAACCTACAGTATAACAAGATACATAGTGTACGAAGATCAAAAGACTAGCAAATCATTCTTATGTAAACAAAAATATGTAGACCACTGAGCAAAAATCCTCTTTTTTCACATTTTATACTTTAAATTGTATCATGAAAATTCTGTAGCTCCTTAGTGGCTTGCAGTATGCACATGAACAAGTAGATCTATCTAATAACAAAGCAATTACTCGACTTGTATTTTTTCTGCTGTTATTAGTGGTTTTTTAGTGGTATAGCTACAAGCATAAATTGATAACAGCTAAGGGGGCTTGATTTTTCTTTCAGTGTTGCTTTAGCCTGACAGGTGCCTTTAGGCATACTGTAGTACGTAAAATGCATGCTTCATGGATTTACCTGTGTCCTCCTTTGTGTCCCATTTATCTTTGCAGATAGCACAAGGTGTTAGAATTCTAGGAAAACAGGGAACAGAAAGTGGGAATGGGAATGACCAATGGAAAATGCCTGGTAATGTGAATAATATATGGATTAGATTTTACAGCACAATGCTTATTTGTTAGATCCTTCTATTAAAATAATCAAAACACTCTAATAGAGCAGTCACTTGCATTAAAATGTTCTAATAGAGCAGTCAAGAATGTTTCATTAACTATCCTGCATTGAAAGCCTGGTAATTGATGGATTATAGCTGCATGTCATAGATTAGGTACATTGTACATAGATTAGCAAAGTCATCACCACTGAAAGTTAGCTACTCCCTTGAAAATTTAACCATTAAATTGAATAGGTTGACTGACAGTGCCTGCATATAGATGTGGGAAGTTGTACCTGCAACCTCAGGATAAAATCACGATAGGTATGTGACAGCTGCAGTATATGTATAGGTGCATAGCTCCAATGAGGAGACTATTAAAGGACAGTATGAGCAGTCATGGGGACTCCTCTGGATATACTTCAACTTGACAAGCAAACCAGTGCTGCAAGCGTAGTCCTATCATATGTCTCAGTGGCAGAGGAAGTAGATGAAGTGAAGGGGTGTAGTGACGTAACTGACTTTATATAGTGTATGATGTAATATTGTGATTGTAAGTGCACGTGCATGGGTTGTAAGTGTCATTCCATCCTAGCCGTTTGCTGTAGTTGCGTGATTGTTTACAGTTGATTATGAATTGTTAATCTTCTTGTTGTGAACTATACACGAGATACTACATTGGCGACGAGTACGGGATCCTGATAGCAGAAACTCCTACCGTGACTGACAGTGGGAAGGCTAACTAAGTTTGACCCTAGGAACGACTCAATAACCGCTTATGTTGAAAGAGTTAATCTCTATTTCACGGCCAACGAGGTTGCTGACGGAAAGAAGGTTGCAGTATTCTTAAGTGCCATAGGACCAAAGACCTAGCTACGCTCTATACTGAGGAATTCGACTACCCTAGCGTCGGCTGAGAAGTCATTCACGTAGATAGTGGAAATTCTCAAAGGACACAATGACCCTAAGCCGCTGGTCATTGCCGAACGTTTTAACTTTCACAGACGCACTCAGCAGGCCAGAGAATCTGTTAACGATTTGCCGCGGAACTACAATGCCTCACAATTCATTGTGAATTCGGAGCTCACCTTGATCATAGATCCTGAAGCACAGAGAGATCGATTTGTTTGTGGACTGGGGAATGAAACAATTCAGAAACGGCTACTGACTGAAAAAGATTTAACTTTCAAGGGCGCCATTGACATTGCCCAGGATGGAATCAGCTGCCAGACATGCCAAGTCCTTACAAGGTGGTGCTTCACCCACGCATTGTGATGCAACAAATAGGCTGGGGCAGGGCTTTGCTAAGGAATGCTACTGGTGTGTCAATCTTCTCATAGACAAACACAATGTCCTTACAGAAGTGCCAAATGCCACAACTGTGGTAAACAGAGACACCTGAAGAAAATGTGTAGACAAAAGCAAACAGACCAACCACCCAATCATTCAAAAGAAATCAAGAAGAAATCAACCCACACTGCAGCTAAGCCTATTGACAATGTTGACAGTTCTACAGCACTCTATGCTGTGGGGGATAGGACAGTCAAACCATTTACAGTGGATGTACTGCTTAATGGAAAACCCTTTTCCATGGAGCTTGATCTGGTGCTACAGTCTCAATAATTTCAAATACAACATTTCAACAAGTTTTCCAAATGTCGATTTACAACCTTCCAGTGTAAAATTACATGCTTACTCAGGAGAGTCAATCTCTAGCTGTTCTGGGTCAGTTGAAAGTGAATGTTACGTATGGTAATCAACAGGCCAAACTCCGTTTAGTTGTTGTTTTTGGAAATGGCCCAGTCTCTTTGGTCGTGATTGGATGTTGTTAAATTGGAAACAAATTTACAATGTTGTTAGTGATACTACGTTGGATAATTTACTGGATCGTTACAGTGAGTTGTTTGAACCAGGACTTGGTAAGTTGAAAGATTTCAAAGCTAAAATTCATGTGGATCCTCAAGCCACACCTAAATTTTGCAAGGCTTGTTCCGTTCCATATTCAATGAAAGCCAAAATAGAGGAACAACTTTCACAATTGGAGAAAGATGGTATTATTGAACCAATACAGTATGCAGAGTGGGCAGCACCCATTGTGCCTGTCCTCAAGGCTGATGGCAAGTAACTAAGAATTTGTGGAGACTTCAAAGTCACAGTGAACAAAGCATCTAAACTTGATAATTATCCAATCCCTAAGATTGAAGATCTTTGTGCAACACTTGCCCATGGTACTTCATTCACGAAACTGGATATGAGTCAGGCTTATCAACAGATCATGTTGGACGATGACTCCAAGAAGTATGTGGTCATAAACACTCACAGAGGATTGTTTTGCTACAACCGGTTACCATTTGGTATCTCGTCAGCACCAGGCATATTCCAACGTGTTATGGAATGTCTCCTCAGAGAAATCCCTGGAGTGGCCGTCTATCTTGACGATATTTTAATTACTGCCTCATCACACGCAGAGCATTTGAAAACTTTCGACAGAGTCTTTCAGACACTAAAGGATGCTGGTCTCAAGTTGAAGAGGAACAAATGTGTGTTCTTAACTGAATCTGTTACGTAACTATTTAGGGCACCGTATTGATGCACAAGGCTTTCATCCAGTGGAAGAGAAAATCAAAGCTCTTTTGGAAGTCCCTGCACCTACCAATGTCACTGCACTCAAGTTCTTCCTGGGAATGGTGACATATTACACAAAATTCCTTCCCAATTTGTCAACAGAGCTTGCTCCTTTGCACAAATTGCTGAAGCAATCAGTTCAATGGCAGTGGACAGCAGAACAGCAGAAAGCTTTTGATAAGGCCAAGACTCTGTTGGCATTGTCACAGTTACTGTAGTTCATTTTGACCCCACTCTGGAGATTCGTTTAGCTTGTGACGCTTCAGATTATGGCATCGGTGCAGTCTTATCACACCTCATGCCAGATGGATTAGAAAAGCCCATTGGATTTGTATCACGAACTCTGGCAGATGCTGAGAAAAACTATTCTCAGTTGGAGAAGAAGGGTCTTGCCTGTGTGTATGGTATCAAGTGTTTTCATTCTTATTTGTATGGCCACAAGTTCATTTTACAAACAGATCATCAACCATTGACGACACTTTTCAGTGAGACAAAGAATGTTCCTAGTCAAGCATCAAGTCGTATTCAACGTTGGGCCTTGTTGAGTACATTGTCATTTTCCGATCAACCAGTAAGCATTCTAATGCTGATGCAATGAGTCGTTTACCTTTACCCGACAAACCTGTTAGTACACCCGTTCCAGCAGAATTAGTACTGATGATTGAGAAATTGGATGATGCTCCTATATCATCCACTCAGATTGCCAGTTGGACTAAGACAGACCCTGTATTATCAAAAGTGTTTCAGTACATTTTGTTAGGCTGGCCAAGGAAAGTTGACAGTGAGTTTACACCTTATTGGAACAGACATCTTGAACTTTCTACTCATGCTGGTTGTATTCTCTGGGGTGTCCGTGTCATCGTCCCACCTAAAGGACGAAGTGCTGTTTTGGCAGAATTACATGGTGGTCATCCCGGGATTACAAGGATGAAAGCCTTGGCACGTCACTTAGTTTGGTGGCCTAAGTTGGACAATGATGTTAAAGATGTTGTAAAACATTGTGATGACTGTCAGCAGAACCGAGCCACACCTTTTCCTGTGCCACTTCATCCTTGGCAATGGCCCACACGCCCGTGTACTAGACTGCACATTGATTTTGCTGGACCAATCGAAGGTAAAATGTTGTTAATTGTTGTTGATCCTCATTCAAAGTGGATTGAAGCCTTTTCCATGGAGAATGCTACCAGTACTGCCATTATTCACTACCTTAGACAACTTTTTGCTCAGTTTGGAATTCCTGAGACTATTGTATCAGACAATGGCACACAGTTTGTTTCTGTAGAATTCAAGGAACTTTGTCGACTGAATGGCATCCGCCATGTTCAAACAGCCCTGTACCATCCATCATCTAATGGATTGGCTGAATGTGCTGTTCGAGTTGTGAAGCAAGGCATTCATAAGCAGTCTTCTGGAACTTTGAATGATCGCATCTCCCGATTATTGTTTCAATATTGCATTACTCCCCACAGCACCACTGGAATCTCTCCAAGTGAACTGTTGATTGGTAGACGATTACGATCCAGACTGGATTTCCTGAAACCTAATATGGAAGAGAGAGTTGTTGTTAAGCAACAGAAGCAGAAGGAGTCACACGATCAACATTGTAGAGATTGTACCTTTTCTGTAGGAGAGAGTATATGCCAAGAATTATCGTAAAGGACAGAGGTGGTTATCTGGTTCAATCGTGGACAAGACTGGTCCTGTTTCTTTCAAAGTGAAACTACAAGATGGTAAGATCATTCGCTGTCACCAAGATCAACTCAGACCATGTTGCACTGATGACTCAGAGTTACCATTACTGAATGACAATGATGTGAATATGTTCCCTAGTATTCAAGAGCCTCGTGTTTCCAATGACGAAGTTTCAACTGACTCTACAAGTGAATGTCGCTATCCCTCCAGAATTCACAGACCTCCCACTCGTTACATAGAAGAGTCTGACACTTAAGGGGAGAGGAGATGTAGTGACGTAACTGACTTTATATAGTGTATGATGTAATATTGTGATTGTAAGTGCATGTGCATGGGTTGTAAGTGTCATTCCATCCTGTAGTTGCGTGATTGTTTACAGTTGATTATGAATTGTTAATCTTCTTCTTGTGAACTATACACGAGATACTACAAGGGGCTGACTAGATTATAAAATCTCTGGCAGCAGGGGGTCTGGAGGGCACAGCGCCCCAGAAGCTGTACCATTTCAATGCCTCAAAGTTATATAATTTGTGGAAAAAGCTTTTGGGAGCTGTAACATACAAGCCAAAAGTACCATGCAACTCACTAGTTATGATTCTGATGAGCAAGATGATGCTCTATTTGTATAATTATAGCAACATCGCAGGCATTCGAACAGCAAGCTTTGTTGGCAGGCGATCCTTTGGCTGTGAGGGGTGATTATGCACTCAGTGATGATAACACAAGAATTTGAACTCACGTTTGAGCGGGAACAACTATGAAGCTCGAGTGGTAGCAAGCTGCTCCCTTTTGTTTCAATGTGCAATCTGGTGACTTCTTTGATGACAACAACAAGCGACCCTTTATTTTCTTCACCCTGATTGTTACCTCAAATAAATAAAGTGAGGATCCTGACTAAAGCCAACATTGCTTGGTAGGCTTACAGTTGGTGAGAATGGGAAATTTACCGCAAGAAACATAATAACACCAGAAGAAACCAGGGCAGGAATGACACTGAAATTATCACAATGGAACTAGTGCTATTGGGTATTCGCTACAAAGGTTCGTCCTGGAGGAGAGGAAAGCTAACAGGCAACATTATTGTCCCGATTGTTTGTATCCAGTATTATAATTATGCTGTGGATTGCAGCAAGCATTAAGAACTGGAGATCAAGATGTACATTTTTAAACAGTTTGAATTTTCTTAATTTCAAGTTGTTCTTGATGGAGAACTGAAACAACTAAATTCCACAGGAAAATATTAATGAAAGTTGATCTTATTACTGAAGAGATGGAGGATGTCCTATGAGAAAAGGGCCATTTGCCACAACTTTTTAGTGACACTATGGTTTACTTCTTCGCTCTCAGATCTAGAAGTGGTGAAGAGCACAAACATTTATGATTTAAAACATGTCAAATTCAGCTAGTGGAGCCACCAGGAAGTTTAGTATACGTATCTTTGGTACAATGAAGATAAATCTAACCAAGCAGGAAAATATCATATGAATGTGGCTCCAATGGAGGTTATTCACCATGCAAATGAAGCTAACCCTTACAAAATGGCTGGTACTGGCAATTGTATAAGCTTGTAACTCATTTTGTCCATCTGAATGCTCTTTATCTTGCTCCACTTCCATATCCTGAAGAATTTTGGTTTAGAAAAGTCCACTAGGTCACTGCAATTTAGCAGTAGTACCTCTCATAAAGAGTGTCTCTTTACCAGGGTACTTCTGAATCATGTGCACCTTTGTGCTACTACATTGCATGATGGACTGGTGGATGAGGTATAATGAAGAGAACAGGACACAAATCTGTTAAAGGTGTTAGGGCATATAAGTGGTCAACTGCACAGTCAACTTCACTTTCACTCACTCAAAGAACAGTGACTAGGTCTTTGACTAATTTGTGCTTTGTTGTGTATAGCAAAAACAAATTCTGGTTAATAATAAATTCTTGCATGCATAGTGATAACTAATTTATTTATGTGTGGTTACCCACAAGTCTCTTAGTACTAAAGAGACTTATGTTGGAGTCTTTCAGTGAATATTAAGCAACTTCTATTTAATTGAACTTCAAAGCCCAGTCATGGTTTTTTTTCTCCTTTCTCCACCTTTTCAAACACACTTTATGTAACAACTTTAAACAGACTGTAGGACCAGGTGTCCTACAGACCTTTAGCACTTGTACTGTAAAGCCTTAATAAATAAATAAAATAAATAAATAAAAAGCGTTGCTCATATACCATTTTCTAAGCTACAGTAAGTTGATCATAACATTAGTTAGCTCAAGTTTTCAAAACAGCTGTGCAGTTTCCATCGAGGCTTTCAGTGTGCAGGAGCAGCTGCAAATTTGAGGCTAGAATCCCAAGGACAATTCATTATAGCTACTTGCATTTAGTAATCAGAAGTCAAGTGGCTCAAGAGTCAAGTCAGCTAGATTGAGTACTAGGTTCATTCCGAGGTTGGACTCCCAAGCCCAATCTATCAGAGATGCTAAAATCTTTCCAAAGAAACCATGGAAATCCCATGAAACTTCTCAGAAATCTTGAAATCTCTGAAATCTCATAGGCAATTATTGCATGGTTGCTAATTAATTGGTTGCTGACCCTCACACTTGTACACATACTACGCATTCCTCTGTTGTATGTGATATGTAGGAGATGATTGTTTAGGTTTGCTCCATTGAACAACTAAATGTCACATAGCTGCCACACAGGAAGAAACATCACCTATTAGACATGATGCCAATCAAGTTCAAGAGAAAGGCTTATTTTCAATACTGTGCCAAAGTGTGCTATATTTCCATCAAAGTGTAGGGTAAGTGGCCAATTATCGAGTCTCACTGAAACCACTATTGCAGCAACAAAAAATAATACTGTTTAACGTACTGTATAGTAAGGATACCAAAAAAATAGTGCTCCCAAACAACTTGCACGATGCCAATTATTGACCATGTATTTATGAATATTTCTGTTATTAATAACATATAGTGAGATGTAGAACTCTGGTTGTTGTCACATTCTTTGGCACAGTGTGGTCTTTTTGCATTTATAGGTAATGCTATACGTGCCTGACTGAAACCTTATGTTAGAACTTTTGTTTTTCACAGGGCGAAGATGCAGCATGGAAGGTACCCATGACAACTGACCAGACAGCTGCTCACACTAACACTGTCAATTGATACTCACTTGAAAACAGAGGAAGGAGACATCCTTTGTTGTATTTGTGATCAGAATGACTGACAATAAGTCCAACCATCAACAACTCTTGAAATTTACGTGATCATGTGTGCCATTGTAACAGGTGTAGAGAAGCAAATACCTGTAATAAAGCTGGAACATGTTATGACTGAATAGCAGTTGTTAGTGCTGTTGTAGACAACTGCAATGAAAACCATTTCTCAATGTTCTTGCAATTGGTTTGCATAAATCCATTTAAAAACATAATTAGTGTTGTTGCATGTGAAAACAGCCGGATGAAAAGTAATCAACCAGCACTGTTGTTGCATGTGAAAACAGATGAAAAGTAATCAACCAGCACATTAGCTTTGTCCTTAGAATCAGTAAACATAGTTCCTTGGTGGATAAGAGGGCCAATTCCAGTATTATCTTGTTTTCTACTTTTGATGAATGACCGTAATCTTTTGGTAACTTTGTTGCTATTAGGGTCTATCAGGGAAGAGATGTAATTATTGAACGCTTGACGATATTCTCTTTGGCATTGTCTTTTAAGGTCATGATATTTGGACCAGTCTAAAGGGGAGTCAGAAGTACGTGCGCGATTGTAGACACGTTGTTTCTTCCCACTTAAGCGTTTGACATTGTTGGTTACCCAGGGCTGCTTAGATTGAGTGGAAGTGGATTTAGTGGGCAGACCAGCATTGCATATCACAAGAAAAGTATTCCATAGGACATCTACTGGTGTAGAGGACGACTAGGTGGTCACACAAAGATTGCATTTCTTGTCTTATATGATCAAAATTAGCTCGAGACCATAGGTAAATAGATCTTTCTATAGGAGGTCCTAATGGAGCAAGGACATAAGATGTCACAAGGATGGCTTCGTGGTCACTAATACCATCAATTGTATTACAAAATTCAACTAACGAAGGTCTGTCAGTAATAAAAACATCTAGTATTTTTGAGCCTCTGGTTGGATAATTGACAAGTTGAGACAAAGCATTATCTTGCAGGAAGTCTAGAAATATCTGGTTTAGGTTAAGTGAGTATTGATGACTGTTGATGGTGTTGTTGATCCAATCTATACCTGGAAGATTGACATCTCCAGTAATCCACAGTACTGAGTCAGGATAGCTATGTCTGATAGATTCCAGCTGGTGACAGCATTCATTTAAATAAGCTTCATTACTTGATGGAGGTCGATAGAGTGAACAGATAATTAAGTGAGGCTGGTTGGGAAGTTGTATCTGGCATGCCACTAGTTCACAGGATGTTTCTATTTGTATGTTACAAGAAGCAAGAGAATCATGGCATGCTATAAAAATGCCTCCATAGCCATCAGCACGGTCAATCCGATGTACATTGTAATTGGATGGAAATATTTCACAGTTCTTAACATCAGGTTTGAGCCAAGATTCACAACCTATAATGATGTCAGAGGTATGGAAGCAGATAAGGTTAAGAAAGGACTCCTTTTTAGCTAAGAGAGACTGACAATTTAGAGCTAAGATGGTAAGGGAGCGATTAAATGAATTATCAAGATAATCATTGGGGGTAGGATCACTAGGGGTAAGGGGTAACTGATTATCAGTGCGGGGGGAAGCTAAGTTTGCCTCCACACTATCCTCCCATTTTTTATCGTGTAGGTGTTTTCTGTTTTGTTCATATTAATTAACTGCTCCCGTAAGGCCTTGTTCCTCTTCTGTTCAATGGGTGTGAAATCTGGGGTGATGAATACATTACGGACATCTTCTGGGTGAGAGGTGCATGGATCTTAGTTTAGATTTATTTCTTAGTATTAAGGCTTTCTCCTCCATACTGCTGAGGGTTAGTTTAAGTAAACGTGGTCGGCTAGATTTTTTCCTAAATGGAAAGCATTTGTAATAGCCACTTTTGCTCCCAAGTAATTCTGAAATAATGATACACATTTCTTGATGTTAGAGTCATCTTGTTTTCTAGATAGGCCATCATCTGCAGTGGATTCTTCTAACTTATGGATCATTATGTTCAGCTGCTGCTTCTTTCTCTTTTTGCTCGGAAAGTAAATATACTGCAATTTGCTCTGCAGATTCAGGGGGTACAGCATTAACAGAAGTAGAGACCTTTGATAGCTGTGTAGTGTGCTCATTTAGTAATGACTTTATTGATTTTTGAAAGGACTCAATTTGTGATTCAACAGATTTCACTCTTTCATGAAGTTTTCGTTCAGAACATTGAATCTCAGTGACGGAAGTTTCGACGGCTGTAATAGACTCTTTCCAAAAATACGTCACTGCTTAGCAACACCTTTCCGACATTTTGATTGGGGCCACTGTCAATAATCACGATTTCGCTACATAGAAATACGGTGGTGAAAACAGCTCGAGCAGAGTAGTATTGTTAAAGGACAGGCCATAAAAGTCTTCGAGGTTGCAAATTAGTGTTCTAGTTAGAGGCAGGTGGTTATCAGGGCTGAACAAGGTGCGAAACATCGACAACACTAATTTCAGTTTCGTCTGCCCGTACAAGAAGCTATTATAATATAGCATGTTAGTCTGGGTAATCATTAGTACTGTATTGGTGATAGTAACTGTAACAGTAGCTGACCTCCCACACGCTATTTAACAGCTTCTTGTGAGGGCAGACGGCAAGAAAATTAGTGTTGTCGATGTTTCGCACCTTGTTCAGCCCTGATAACCACCTGCCTCTAACCAGAACACTAATTTGCAACCTTGAAAACTTCTACGGCCTGTCCTTTAACAGTACTACTCTGCTCGAGCTGTTTTCACCACCGTATTTCTATCTTAGTGTAGCGCAATCGTGATTATTGACAGTGGACCCAATCAAAATGTCGAACATGTTGCTAAGCAGTGACGTATTTTTGGAAAGAGCCTATTCTAGCACTTGATTGTCATAGTGCCGTAAAGCAACAGGGCACTTTGTACAGGGGGTATTGGGAGAGATAGCGGTTCACTATGTTAATGTTCACTATACTGCAGCAAGGGGCAAGGTGAGGCATAGCTACATACTTAATTTCAAGACAAATGCGTATGGTTTTGCGTCAATACCAAAACTTAAGTTTGGTTTCATCTGGGGGACTCTTTCGCATTGCCATATCACGCTAACTAGCCTTTTACCTTTATTATCCAATAGTTAGGTCTACATGTCAAAGGAATGTTGACTTAGTAGAAGCTGTCCAAAGACGATCAGTGAGGTTTATCTATATATATATTTATTCTATATATTAATTCTCTTCGCCCACGCACGTGTTTTTCGAGCACTGATCCGTCATTCTTGGTCGGATTTCAATCGGATCAGTACCATTCTAGAATTTGAGACAAATCTTATGATCCAGGATTGGTGGCGATTCGTTGAACTACGGAAAATACCCTTTAAACCACCGTAACTACCCTAGGAAGACACGAATTCGTCCATAACTTTCTTGAGACCCTTATCGTGTTACCAGCCTTCCCCATCCCCCAGCCTACACTAGACTTTTCTCTCCCCTTTGGCCGACAGAACGAGAAACGTTAAAATCGAGGCCATTAAATTTTCAAACACAAACTCCTCCCAGGTTTTTCCCCCGATTAGCTTCAAACTCGCTAAATCAACTACCCGTCCAAATCAATGTGTCATAAGGTGGTTTTCGTGTCTATCATTACGTGCTAACCTTGGTTGCGAGATACTTATCACTGTCAATGGCCATTATAAGTTTACGATACGCGTATACGGCATCCCGGTATACACGCGTTGCCAATAGAAATCAGATGACGTCACGGTTAAAATTTAATATCTCAAAGCTTACAGTGAGATAGGATCAATCACTTTTTCATCATTTAACCAATCACATCAGCGAATTTGATCATGTGATCTGATGTGTACGCTATCATCCGGCAACTAAAAAAATTTTTTATCACAACCACCAGTATAAAAGGAGAGTTTCGTAGTGGGTGTGGCAAGTCTACGAGCTATGATCGGGCTACTTGACAGTCTACAGAGGGAAGACTCGCCGGGTATACACACTCTGCACCCTGCTGTGCTGTCCACTACAAGGATAGAGAAGTGTCAGCTACTGCGACACGAATGCAAGCATGACAGGGACTACAGACAGACCTAAAACGGAGGATTAACAGCAACACCACTGTAAGGGAGAAGGAAACAGTCGTAGTAGGGGTGGCAATTTAACGAGCTATGATCACTCCAATCAGGCTACCTAACAGACTACACAAGGAAGATTCGCCATTATGAGAGATACAGAACGGAAGATTACGTTCAACTACTCTAATAAAACATACATCTACTTTACCAGGCTACGAATCGTGGACAACATCATGAAGTGACTGTTGCAGTGTAGGGAAACATAAGATACGTTTTCATTCCTTGGTAACTCCACAGGGACAGCTAAAACTTCTAGAAGCTCTATTACTTATCTCTGTTGAACTACCCTAATAGAACATACATCGCGATATCTACCCTAATAGAACACACACAACCTCTCTACAAACAATCAATCAGTCAATCTCTCTAGAGTAACCACTCTTCATATGAAGGATTCACCTTGGTAATGCACCTTGATTCAGAAAGCAACAAAAGAACTCTTCTCTCCAAATCCACATGGTTGTGTTGACCTTGCTCAGTACAGCTGATAAACTTGGAATACCCATACTCAATACTGTACTGCATACACACTTGATCAAGCGATAAGTAAACATTACACTACCATGACTAGGATGTAGAAATAAAACTACAATTCAGTTACTCAAATTATATACAAAAACCACTCTTCATATGAAGGATTCATCTTGGTAACGCACCTTGATTCAGAAAGCAACAAAAGAACTCTTCTCTCTAAATCCACATGGTTGTGTTGACCTTGCTCAGTACAGCTGATAAACTTGGAATACCCATACTCAATACTGTACTGCATACACACTTGATCATGCGATAAGTAAACATTACACTACCATGACTAGGATGTAGAAATAAAACTACAATTCAGTTACTCAAATTGACTACATAAATATACAAAATGAATGTGCCAAATGCAAGTTGAATTAGAACATAGCTCATTGTGGTGATGCACCAACTATTGGTAAATTGATCCTCATACCACACTCAAAGACTTTGTTAGTTCATGCAACATCATCAAAGTTGAGTACATCCCTGCCATTCAAAACTAAATCTTTTTCATGGTTGTAATGGGACACATCTTGATACGCCACCTTCATGAGAACCCGAGTTCTGCATGAGTACTGTACAGATGTGCAGAAATTCCAGTGCACAAGGCCACCAACATTATAACTCAAACACTGCCACCACAATTGAGGAAATTATGCATGCACATCAGTAGCTATGTGTAGAGTCTAATCATGTCTTTGTTGGTATGTAATGATGTGATTACTCCTTGATCATTAGTAATGTTCAAGTATTCACACAATAGGACATAACAATTGTCTTAGTATCACGCGCATTTTGCGCGGGTACCACTAGTATATATTAATTCTCTTCGCCCACGCACGTGTTTTTCTAGCACTGATCCGTCATTCTTGGTCGGATTTCAATCGGATCGCTACCATTCAATTCTAGAATTTGAGACAAGTCTTATGATCCAGGATTGGTGGCGATTCGTTAAACTACGGAAAATACCCTTTAAACCACCGCAACTACCCTAGGAAGACACGAATTCGTCCATAACTTTCTGGAGACCCTTATCGTGTTACCAGCCTTCCCCATCCCAGCCTACACTAGACGTTTCTCTCCCCTGTGGCTGACAGAACGAGAAACGTTAAAATCGAGGCCATATAAATTTCAAACACAAACTCCTCCCAGGTTTTTCCCCCGATTAGCTTCAAACTCGCTAAATCAACTACCCGTCCAAATCAGTGTGTCATAAGGTGGTTTTTGTGTCTATCATTACGTGCTAACCTTGGTTGCGAGATACTTATCACTGTCAATGGCCATTATAAGTTTACGATACGCGTATACGGCATCCCGGTATACACGCGTTGCCAATAGAAATCAGATGACGTCATGGTTAAAATTTAATATCTAAAAGCTTACAGTGAGATAGGATCAATCACTTTTTCATGATTTAACCAATCACATCAGCGAATTTGATCATGTGATCTGGTGTGTACGCTATCATCCGGCAAACACACTCGCCAGTATAAAAGGCGAAGTTTCATAGTGGGTGTGGCCAGTCTACAACAACTTGACAGAGACTACACAAGAAAGATTCATCAGGAATACACACTCTGCACCCTGCTGCGCTCATTACAAGGATAGACGCCCTGAGGCCTACACCGCTGTCCGCTAGACGAAGTATGACTACAGCGACACGAAGACAGACAGTTCAGGGAAGCCTAAAATTTAGGATTACCAGCACACCACTGCAAGGGAGATGGAAACAGTAAATAAAGGAGAGTTTCGTAGTGGGTGTGGCAAGTCTACGAGCGATGATTATTTCTATCAGGCTACTTGACAGAGACCACACAAGGAAGACTCGCCGGAAATACTCACATTGTGCACCCTGCTGTGCTGTCCACCACAAGGATAGACGTCCTGAGGCCTATCCCGCTGTGTGCTAGACGAATTATAGCTACTGTGACAAGAAGACAAGCAGGTCAGGGACTATAGACATACCTAAAACGGAGGATTACTAGCAACACCACTGCAAGGGAGAAGGAAACAGTCAATAAAGGATAGTTTCATAGTGGGTGTGGCAAGTTAATGTGGGATGATCACTCCGACCAGGCTGCCTACAATGACACACTCTGCACCCTACAGGATGACACCTTTGTGAACAAGGAAAATTACGTTCAACTACTCTAATAGAACATACATCTACCTTACTAGGCGATGAATTGTGGGGACTAGATCATTTAGTTGCTATTGCAGTCTTCAATGTGTAGGGAGGCACGGACACATTTTCACTCCTTGGTAACTCAACAGGGACAGCTGAAACTTCCAGAAGCTCTACTGATCAACCACTCTTCGTATGAAGGATTCACCTGGGCTATGCTGATATACAACTCTTCACATATGCTGGTGTTGACCTTGCTCAGTGCAGTCGATTAACTTGAATACGTACTCAATACTGTACTGCATACACACTTTGTCATGTAATAAGTAAACAACACAACAATACCATGACTAGGATGTAGAAATGAAACTCCAATTCAGTTACTCATATTAACAAAACAATCTATCCACTATATGTGACAAATGCAACTTGGCTCATTGTGGTAATGCACCAACCATTGGTCAACTGATCCTCATGCCACACTCAAGCACTTTATGTTATTTCATGCAACATCATCCAAATGAAGTATAGAGTATATCCCAATTGTGGTATTTGTCTGCCGCTCAAAACTAATTTTATGTATGTGCATGGTTGTAATGGGACCTGCATGAGTACTGCACAGATGCGCAGAAATTCCAGTGCACAAGGCCAACCTACATTATATAAACTATAACATCAGTCACTCTTTGTTCATGAAGCCACCAACATTATAGCTAGATTTTAGTGCCACACACAATTGAAGAGATTATGCATGCACATAAGTAGCTATGTGTAATCATGACTTTGTTGGTATGTAATGATGTGATTACTTCTTGATCATTAGTAATGTTCAAACTTTAAGTGTATTCACACAATAGCACACAATTGTCTTAGTATCACGCGCATTTTGCGCGGGTACACCTAGTATTTAATAATTACTCACCTTATGCTAGTGTTACAGAAATGTTGGAAAGACTTGATTTTAAGACTTTAGCAGAGAGAAGAAATGAATCAAAATTGATATATTTGTACAAGATTGTTAATAATTTAGTAGAAATAAACACAGATGATATCCTTTTCCCCCAACCACCTATTCATAATACAAGAGGGCACCAACTGCGATTTTTACCACCTCCCACCAGAACCAACTCCTACCACTACTCTTTTTTCCCTTCAACAATTCGACAATGGAACAATCTTCCGGAATCTGTAATTAATTCATCAAGTGTAGAACATTTTAAATCCTTACTTAATTTATAACTGTAGTGTGCTTTTATACTCTACTTTGAGGTCTTGCACAGTAATAAAATAATAATGTCGTAAAATCCGCAAACAAAGTTCATTTTAGTGATTACATACGAAGTGCCCAGACTGCCCACACTATACACGGCCATTTTGTCAATTATGACGTCATTGCGGATAAGGTCCATAACAATAATAATCAGAAATGACACGAAAATCGTATATATCCGTAAATTACTGACGCATAAAATATGCTTCATTAAACTTAACAGGAGCGGTGTAAGGCTTCGAAACCCCCCGAGTCACTTAGCTAATCATCTGGCACTGGTTTGGCTGCCAATCTTGAATGTGTGTAATGGTATAAAATTCCACAGGAAGACAGTATTAACAAAGAATGAGTATCGACGAGAAATGAGGGCTGGCCGACACCGAGGACTTCTGGTAGATAACTAAAACTGAAACTACAGTGACAACTGAAATTGATGAATGTACGATGAGGCTTAACTAAATCTGTTCACCGGCTCACTGCTGCTATTAACAACTCGTGACAATTCAAGTTCAGTATATATCTGAAGTTTGAGAAAGGGGGTACGCACGTAACTGATTGACCGGCACGACTCGAGTCAGGTGGCTAGTGCAGCTGCAAGACACACAGCTGCACGGCCTCAAGTGTCTGAATATATAATACATAAACTTACAGGACATATAGACGGGTTGCCTATTTAGGGCGTGTCCCTTGTGTAACGCGAGAAAATGCGACTTTCCGTTTTACGCATGATTACAATGTTGGTCAAGAAGTCAACAAAAAACCCATTTTTTAAATAGTTTGGCTAACGTTTTTGGCTCTTCAAATGTACAAGATGAGTTAAAATCATCCAGTCTATCATTCTAAGTAGTAGCAAAGTCTTACAAAGAATGTTTTCAGCGAGTTTTATCGCTTTCCAAAAACCCGAGATTGAGAGAAAATCATCTTCTCGTTCAGCCTTCACCTTACACGCTGGATATGTTATAGCTCAAACCTTTCTCTATAACATACTTTCTGTTCTGAAGGCTGGCTAACTCTTGCTTGCTAAAGTTAACCGAAACGTTCATTTTCTCCAATAGCTGTAATACATTTTTGACTTAGCGAACTCGGAAAGTATGTGGAAAATTTACGGTAAAACGACCACGCCTTAAAAAGGCAACCCGTCTATAGTCTACTGGCAATGCAGCATGCAATGGAGAAAGTGAAGCGACCTCGTATAGCAGTGATAGGCGCTGGAATAACCGGTCTACCTACTGCAGTGATGTTGACAAAGATTTTGTACAAACCGGAAGTGACACTGATAGCCGAAGAGTTTTCCCCACACATCACTAGTGATATTGCTGGAGCAATAATCCGACCTGTTGTGGACAACAACGAAGTAGGGTCACGTGATTCCAGAAGGGATCAATGGACTAAGGTTACTTTCCAGCACTTGTACAGCCTCTTTTCATCACCACTTGCAAAGACACTGGACATTTCTTTGGTATCTGTTTATGACGTGTATGAGGGTGAGAGAGAAGACCCATGGTGGAAGGATTACGTTTTAGGTTTTCGTCATGTTGGAGAGGAAGAGATGAGAGTTTTGCAATATCCTGCTGGCAAAAACTGTTGGGCTTATTCTACCTTCACGATGATCAGTGGTTCCTACCTAACATGGCAGATGGAACAGTTCAAAGCTAATGGTGGTGTAGTAGTCCAGAGGAGACTGGAGAGTCTAAAAGAAATTGATGGTACTTATGACATCATAGTGAACTGTACAGGACTAGGTAGTAGACAACTAGTGAATGATCCTGAAGTGTACCCAGTTAGAGGTCAGGCTATTGTGGTCAAGGCTCCATGGATCAAGACGGTCTTTGCTGAGGAGACAGAAGATGGCATACTAACATATGTATTTCCAAGAGCTGACAGTGTAGTATTAGGTGGTACTGCTGATGTAGGCAACTGGTCCACACAAGTAGATCCATTAGTTAGTAAAGCAATCATGGAGAGATGTTGTATGTACATTCCCGGACTATCTACAGCTGAGGTGGTGAAGGAGATGGTGGGACTTCGACCAGGCAGGAGCAAAGTTAGACTTGAAGTAGATGAAACAACTTTGAAGAAATCCATAATTGTACATAATTATGGTCATGGTGGACTAGGAGTAACTTTCTTCATGGGGTGTGCTCTAGATGCTGTTAAATTGGTAGAACATTGCTTAATTCAAAAAGGGTTTACAGTGAACAGCAAACTGTAACATGCTTCTCTGTAGCTATATTTACCCCATATATTTATAGTTACTATAGTTACATGGCCAGATTGTACGAGGAGTAATTGACTGTAGCTATATTGTTGTATTTTTGGCAAGTCATGCAAGTATTACACATCAGTGTTCACTCGCTATGGTTAGAACATACGACTGAGTCACTGAAAGGTCACTCGTAAATTTGTCGCGGCAGGCGGAGAAAACAGTTGACCACAAAGGCACTCTACCCACGTGAGTAGGGGCGCGCTCATATATAGAGACCCGACGTACCCAAGACATCATTTTTTGATTACAATTCCTTTCGACACTCAACAGAGCGGCGATCGTCAAGGCAGTGAAGTCATCGGTGAGTTGGATTTTGCTTTCTGCTGAGTTCGCCCGGTTGGGTTTGTTTATGTTTGTACATGACAAAGGGACTAGCTATGACTAAGTTCCTTCCGGCAGTGACGTAGCTGCTCAGTGGCTAGTTAGCCAGAAACTTTCTTCACCTTTAACTCCGAAACTCATGCAGTTATTTTGAATCTCGCAAGGAAAAAAAACAGTAGCTAAACTGAGCGATCGAATTGCCAGCGCGGCAGTAGCAAGATCGAACTGTGATGAAATCGAACGCCCGCACTGATTTCGGGCCAGTGGTGACTAGAGACATTCATTGTTAGCTATCAGAGTACAGTTAAGCTTATAGCTATATTAGCTATAAAGCCTCCAACTTATTGATAGTCATCGCCGTTTTCGGATACCATCTCGCATTGAGCTACTGATAGCACTTCTGACGGTCAGGCGTCAACAAGTCGAGCAACAAGTGACGCTTGCATCTCTTGTTGTGTGTGGTTAGCGTAGGATGTAAACCCGGCCGGCTTAATTAATTGCGGAACAGTATAGCATGGGGCTAATCAGAGCGCTATACATTACCAACTTTGTCTGTAGAAGAATTAATTTAAGGGACATGACGTTATGATAAAAGGAAAAAAGGATTAATGCATTGCAAACATATGCGAATACAACTGGGCAACATGGTGCAGCAGTGAAAAGACTGCTGCTGTTAAATAGCAACAAAAGTTGTCAGCCATCTATTAATATATGACTTAGAATCAGAAAATCAGGAAAATGTTGGTGCTGTCACCTGGCAATTTCAGTGTTTTCTAATAGCTATTGCATTTCTACAAATGTACCAGAAATGCAATACTATTATAAATTAATACTGAAATTGTCAGGTGACAACACCAATATTTTCCTGATTTTCTGATGCTAAATTATATATTAATAGATGGCTGACAACTTTTGTTGCTATTTTTCACAGCAACAGTCTTTTCACTGCTGCACCATGTTACCTTAAATTTGCATTCCCATATGTTTGCAATACATTCTTTTTCCTTTTTAAATCATAACCTTATGTCCATCCAAACTTGGTAATGATTTGACTCGAGACCACTAGAGCCCCGAGTGCTAACGGTAGCCTATATATTTTCTGTAGTACACTGCGAGGGTGTGGTCGAGAGGACAAGGCGAAGCCACTCAGCAGAAATGTCTCGTAGCCTACAAAAGTGAAAAAAACAGCAACAGTAAAGCCATTAATCAATGAACAAGGCCGGAGGAGACGGTCCGGTTGGTCAGGCCTGAGCCGGACCAATAATCTGGAGTTTAACCAACTAGCTGACCAGCTCAAACTACATTACTCTCATGCAATCTTTGGACGATCACATCTACATGTAGCTACGTACATTTTACGGATGTTATTGAAAATGCATGACACGAGTAGTTACCTAGTTTCTCAGCCTCAGAACTACACGTATAGTACCTCCAATTACCTTACAGTACAGCATTGCATTCGTATCGTTTTGTACAGAAATGATTGTGGGTTCTACGTACAGTATCACGTGTGCTGATAGTTGGCATTTATCACGTGTAAGGCAGGTTCCTTCTTTGATTCTAAACCAGCACACTTATATCACAATTCAATCTTCATAAAATAATCATTAGCATTCCTTGGCTTGTCTCTCTTGGCTTCCTTTACTGGGCGAAGGGCTGGCAGTGACACACCAGATGACTCATTCCTCGGCAAGAAGCTGCACACTCATACATTACATGGTGGCCATCTGGATGAAATGTTGAGTGGAAATCACTCCTCTTCAACTACCCACTCGTCCTGTCGAGATACCGAGCAAACTCTCAGTCTCACCCACATCGCGCCATTTTCGAATGCTGATTGGTCTCGTGACTGTCCACCAGTATATTTACGTGATGATCCGTTCACTTGATACAAACCACTATAGTAGTATACAGCTGTGTAGCATTTTATTGTAGCTGTGTGAATTCACTGTATAGTAATTATATCCTAGCCAAAGGGGGCCATGCTGCATGGGTTCCCTGTGAAATTTGGGGGGAAAGTTGCAATTTGCTAGCTAGTTTACTTTAAAATTTAGCATCAATTTTAAATTTTAAGGCATTTTCAAACCTTTAAATTGCAAAAATTCTGCAGCTCCTGGGGGTTGCACCCCCAGACCCCCCTTGAACTTCTAATTGCTAGCTATAACTAAATGAACCATACAGCAAGTTTCATGCTGTGTCCCCTGTATGTCAGGTCTACAATAGTATATATAGAAAGTCTGAAGAACAACAGATAGACCTGAGCATATTTATATAGCTAGCTAGCAGTGAAATATCACTAAAATTGCATATCTGAGTGTCTAATTTTCAAAAATTTCCTGTGGGGGCATGCCCCCAGACCCCCCTAGAATGCTTTGCACACTCTGCAACAGCTCCTCTCTCATTGGCATGTATACAGTAGCAATTTCAACATTATAGTCAATGGCCTGACCAACTCAATTTTCCCTCCTCCGGCCCTGATGAAATATAATTGCAGCTACTAAATTGCTTTGATTATAATTGAACTAATCACCTGCAGCTGGCCTGAAATTTTTGTTTTTGAGCCAAATTTCCTGATATGGCTACAGTATATTCTGCCAGCGTACACCAGAGTGAGATATCTAGTTTTCTGCGTACTAGTGCACCAGGACTTCAGTTATTATATAGGTCTAGCTGTTTTTCTGCTTTTTGTTGTTTTTATAAATTAGGTGGAGATCGGGGAGGATGGCTGGGGAGTGCCATTAGGGTTGGAATAATTTTTAAACAAAGGAAAAAAAGTTAGTTTTTTAATTGGTACTGAGACTAGACTCCTGACCCTCTTGTAATTCAGTATATTGTAGCTATATGTAATTGTTAAATCATGACGTTATCATCATCAAGCATAGCTATAGCTACGCGCGCTTTAGTAATGTATGAACCTGGACTGAGTTACAATGAAGAAGATGGTAACCGTTTAAGAGTTTATTGCAGTGAGAAAACTAGTGCCTACTCGTGATAGTGAATTTGTAGCGAGTTATCAGTTAGCTAATCCATTGGATCCAGAATTCACTGGGACAGGAGGATGATCAGAACGACCGAGGAAGCCACTAGCTACATACAGTATATGTGGGTAATGGACAGTTTGTACAGCTATCTAATCATTGTTTTTGAGTCTGGCCATCAATGTGACAAAGTCGTATCAAAATCACTGAATGAGTCAATTAAGAATTCACTGGACTTGCAATGATGAGCAATTTATTGAGCAATTTAAAAACTGAATTGTGGGATTAGTGGGATTACAAACATTTGTGTGGGTAGCCATTAATTAATATTATTTTGTTGTTAATTGTTATGGTAATGTTGTTGACAGCTTTAATTGTTATTGGGGCTATATAGTTCTAGTTGTGGTCATTCCAGTCAGGGTGTCTCCGTGGGGTGTGTTTATGGTTGTGTCACATTCGCACAAAGTGCTTTATTGCCATAGGAAAATGAAGTAGCGACCAAGTTTGGTCCTTCCATTCATAACTCCATGTTGGTACGTCCTATCAACTTCCGCTTCACCATTCTCTTTGTCTCTCCTTGAGTTATCTCGTAAATTAAAGTTAATCTGAATCAAGTAGGCTTTTCTACTGACAGTTCTTCATAGTGGCGGAGGACAACAACCTGGTATTCCAAGACAGAATGTTTATCACTTTCCAGGGTTTCTAATGCCCAGCAGCTACAGAGCCTACAAACGGTTTGACTCTACATGCATTTTGGAGCTATCTTCATTATGGGCTCCTACTGGAGAAATTTAAAAGTGTGCTATGCATACCTAGCTAGCTAGCTAATGCATTCTGTGAGCAAATTTCACTATTACATACTGTACGTAGTGCATCACTGTTTTCTTCATCCATGACTTCTGAATCCATTGTAGTTAATATTGTTGAGTGATCAGCAAATATCAGTAGATCACAAGATTTAGCCATGGAATCAATCACAGCTCAGGTACCTCATTGATCATCCATTAAAAATCAACATCATTTGGAAACAACACCCCAACTGACTGGTCATATCTTCTAACAGAGCACATTAATTTTGCTATTTGTCCAATTCCATATGTAATTTAAAAACTCAGACAAAAGAGATCGGCAAAATGAAAAAAAAATTGCAAAACTTCCAGGTCTCAGACCTGGGCCACCAGTGTGAAAGGCAGGTGTGGTACCAACTGTGCTATCTAGTGTGCTACCACTGCTAGCTCCCCAGATTTCTTACTTTTCTATCTTATAAATGTGATTCAATAAGTAACCTGCATATAGTAAGAAGACCGGATGAGGAAGAAATCAAAGCTGAACCATAATCTTAAGTTTGCCTGTTAAGCATAGTGGTGTCTTTCACTGTCTGTATGAAGGTAAGTTTTTGGTGAGTTCAAGGCGAGCTAGGGTTGGCCCAGCTTCTTCGCTCACTCCAACTCTAACTCACCAAACACTTACCTTCATACAACTAGACTAGTGTGCTTGATGCTTGAGTTATGATGAGTGAGAGCCAGACGAATAGCTTGTATAAGTCGGCATCTGGAACATAGCCACTATGTATTTTTAACCAATTCCTCACGTTAGCTTCAACTGTGTGCACAAAAGTATAAGAATCGATTGTGGGCTCCCATTAGATGTATCATGCAAAGCTGTATGTTGTGTATCTACTTACTGTATGTAAGCCAGTCAGCTGTTAGTAGCCTCCTCTTCCTATGTATTGGCACTGCTTATTAGTCTAATTGCCATGCATTTATGCTGCTGCAACTGCTGCAATAGGTTTAAGCCAATTTTAGGGGGCATTTTCCCCCACTTTTTAATTCCCCTGATCTCCCCCCGCCAAGCATCTGCAGTATTATTGATCAGTCATACATTTGCAATTGTACAATTGTTGACCACCCAGCTAATACTAGCTATGACAAAACTTTGCCCTATTCTAAACATGATGTTAATCAGCAGTTATAGTCCACCAACCCACCAAGTTTCATATCCTTTAACTTCCCTCTTACCTGAAGTAAATGACATCCCTTTGCCTAGCATATCACCGTTAACAGTCCATGTTGAAGGAGTGGCCCAATTACTAACTAACATCCAAACACACAAAGCTAGTGGACCAGACAATTTACCTGCTCGTTTCCTCAAGGAAGTTGCTTACGAGATTGCTCCTGTTTTAACAATTGTTTTCCAAGCATCGTTAGACCAAGGTCTCTTACCAAATATTTGGTCAACTGCTGCAGTCGTTCCGATATATTAAAAAGGAAGTAAAACTGAGCCAAGCAATTACAGACTGGTATCCCTTACTTGTATTTGTTCCAAATTCTAGAACACATTGTTTATTCTGCCATATCCAAACACTTAGAACACCACCAAACACTTTGTGATGAACAGCATGGATTTTGTAAGAGAATAAGTTGTGAAACTCAATTGATTTCCACAGTGAATGATTTTGCCGAATGTCTGAATCAAAGGGGACAATGCAACATCCTTCTACTATAGATTTCAGTAAGGCTTTTGATTAAGTTCCTCACTCGCTCCTGTATCACAAGCTAGCACATTACGGAGTACAAGGATCACTACAATCTTGGCTAAAATCATTTCTGAGTCACAGATCACAATACGTTATTTTAGATAACCACAAAAGTGATACCACCCAGGTACTTTCTGGTGTACCTCAAGGCACGGTTCTTGCCCCTCTATTGTTTTTGATTTATATTAACGACCTACCTTTTTCCATCCACAATAAGATCAAACTGTATGCAGATGACGTATTGTTGTATTCTCGAATAACATCAATTGCTGACTGCTTAAGTTTTCAACAGGACTTAGACCTACTTGCTCAATGGGCCAACAGATGGAAGATGACATTCAATATCCTGAAATGTGAGTTCCTGAGAGTAACAAACCAACACAATCCTATCTTGCACACATATTATATTGAAAATTCTCCCATTAAGGAAGTTCCATCTACCAAATATCTAGGGGTCACCATCGACAACAAGCTTACCTTCAATGACCATATCCAAACAATCACCAATAAAGCTAACCAAATCAATGCCTTTATTTACAGAAACCTGCGCCACTGTCCAAGCATTGTGAAATGTAACTGCTACAGAAGTATGGTCAGGCCAGTGCTTGAATATGCATCATCTGTATGGACCCCATACCTTAAATAATATTAATAGAATTGAAGCAGTACAGAGAAGAGCGGCCAGATTTTGCCTAAATGAGTTTTCAAGTTTCTCTAGTGTTACTAGCATGCTAAGCACACTCAACTTACCTCCTGTACAACGAAGAGAGAGAGCTAAACTTATAATGTTGTATAAAATTATTAATGATCTTATTGATATCCCCAAAGATTACTTTACCCCTAATGATTCGCGAGTAAGAAAAAGATACTACAGGCAACTGATGACAAACATTGACTCGTATAAAATTTCCTTTTTCCCTTCTGTGATTAAACTTTGGAACCCCCTTCCTCCCTATATAATTAATTCCCCCTCCCTGGATAATTTTTGTAACAACTTAAGTAATTATATCTGTGTGTTATAATCATTTGTGATTTCTGCACAGTAAAAACAAATAAATAAAGTGTCCACACTATCGGCTGCCATTTAACGCTTTGACGTCATTGCAGATAAGGTCCATTGTGTATAAACCTCATTTATAAAATTCATCAATAACACTTTGATAATGTCAAGAGATTGTGCTGGGACTATGTAATCAGGTAAGTTGTTCCATAGCTGAATGACATTTAGATAAAAGCTGAATTTATATGCATCTATAGCTACTCTGGTTGATGGTTGAACAAATTTTAAGTGACTACCCATTGTGACTTGTGTGGAATACTGGATGTAGCTTGGAGGTGGTAAATTCACACATTCATAGATAATTTTGTGAGTAAATGCAGTCCTTTATCTCGCATTGCAATACTGTCACACTTCAGTGAGTTAATTATTTGTCAATGAGTAACACTACTTGTCCAAGAATACTTTGACATTACAAATCTGGGAGCACACCATTGGACACTCTCTAACTTATTAATCGTATAGCTATCTGGTATGGGGAGCCATACTGAGACAGCATATTTGAGGATTGGTTTATGTTAAATCACGTGATTTTCCTCTGACATGATCTAAAGTTTCTGTGGAGGATTGCCAGTGCTGAATTTGCTTTCTTGCAGGTGGAATCTGCATGTTTGTTGAAAGACAATCGGGAATCAATCATGACTCCAAGATATTTGACTGAGTTAAGAGAAGTGAGACTTTGGTTGTGTAAGGTGTATTGGATTACTTTTGAGCATAACTGTTAGGACCATACATTTGTCAATGTTCAGTTTCATCCTCCATTTTGTCCCCCACTCTTCAAGGGTATACAAATCATTTTGTAATAATTGTAGGGTCAGCTTGTATCTCAATTTGTCTATACAATATACAGTCATCAGCTTACAAGCAACATGATGATGTTAGCTGGCTAGAAATATCATCTATAAAAAGTAAACATAAGATAGGCCCCAGTATTGTGCCTTGTGGGACACCATTCAACATCTCTGCAGGGCGTCTGTGATTTCATGATTTCAATGTGATTTCTGATGAAGCGTAGGAGATTTCAAGAGTGTTGGATCCCCTCGAATTATGGCTCTGGGATTGTAAACATAGCTAGATGATACCTGTTTCGTGATACCTCTGAATAACTGAGCTATTGATTAGCCAAAAATGTAACACTTTTAGCTAGTACACTAGCTGTAGCTAGTCTAAGAGATATATACATATCAAAGGCAAATTCCAATGTACTGGCGATACTAATATAATTATGTACACTCATCAAATTTATCGTTTTTCATCTTAAAACTACAGTATGTACCAAGCTGGGATACAACTTCCTATTTGGAACATTCTTTGCCAGGCTACAGCTTCATTGGAATACAGCTAGAAATGCCAAACCCTTTGAAAGACTGCCTAGCATGCTGTATCGCTTACCCCGTACCATGTAGACTGATATTTCACACTACATATAAAACATATAGCTACAGCCATTGTACAGTTGCGATTGTGAATACAATTTTAAAAAAAACGCCGTATATACAAACCTGGCACAACATACTATTTAGCCATACAGTACATACCTCACTATACAGTTCCACAATCACTGTACGTCCTCAATATCTTGATAACAATATTTGTTTCAGTGAATGTTGCTCACTTTCACATTCCATTATGAGAAACACACTTGGCAATTTCTACGCAATTTTCTCTATTCCCACATGGTCCTGCACAAAGGTCATGCCACTTTCACATCCCAACTCATAACAAAAATTGGTTGTATAGGTTTTTAATTGTAAACTATGTGTATACATAGTAAGGAAGTCAACTAACTAGGAATTATTACATAACATTTCCATGGTAACATCGATGTGCTTGGGATTTACCTGATTTGCCCTTATGTGCTGTACACCCTCAGGCATTGCATGGATGTACATATCAGACATACCGCTTGCGCCATGTTACAACTATAACTTGTATTACTGTGTAAGACCTCAAAGTTGAGTATATAAAGCACACTGCCATAGTTGCACAGTTTCAAATAATTGCAATTGTAATTGACAGGGTGTCCACTCAGTAGCTACATAAATACTGATTTTTAGTGGGAGCCCTGCGAGTAAACATGCATGTAAAAAGAGAAAAGTACAACACACATAGCTATATGTATGGTACACACAAGACAAATCCAATTACTGATACAACAGCAGGAACACACAAAGCAGAATAATATTAATGATAATAAATTTTTTAAAATGATGACAGCAGTAGGCTCAACAGTAGATCTTAGATTCAGTTCCACCAACACGGTGATAGAAATTCTTTAAAAATTGGTAGAAATCCAGAGAGCAAGACACAACTATATGGTTCTAGTATTGAAAAATACCTGTATACATGATGTACACAGTATGTCTTTGTATGAAGACATCGCAACGTTATCTGGGTTGCATGTCAGAGAAGTTTTAGAAGACCAGATACCTTCCAAAGAGAAAGAGAGAAATACCAGCATTGATCAGTGCAGGGTGAACAATGTATCAAAATCAGAGTGCTGGGACCCCTTGCTGTCCACAGAAGATGATGCGATCTGTGTTAAGTGCTATTGCTCTCCATTTCTGCTAGCCACTTCTCTTCTAATACTACCCCATCTTCCATATAAGATGCACTAGCTCTTTCCAGCACAGTCTCTAAATAACGACCAAACTTTAGCCTTGTACACACAAGGTGATGATCATTGTTGCAGTAAGCTCCTCTCTTCACACTCATGTTTGAGCAACATTTCCTGTCTCTTTGACTCATTAAAACAAAATCAGTGCAACTTCACATTATAGTTGATGTGGTAGATATTTTAGGAGACCTCAAGATGTGGCTACACATATAGGCATGATAGATGTACAGTAGGGAACAGCAGCAATACTGCAGCTGCACTGGTCAGGAAAATTAACAGGATGTTACATAAAATAATGACTCCACTAATCTCTTTCTTGTGCTTTAGTAATGAGGATGTTCGCGGTAGGATAGGAATGTCATTGTCATTAGCAGATATTATTTCCAGTTGTGAGCTTTGTTGGTTGGGTCATCCAACCAGAATGTGTGACCATCGTCTTTCTAAGTAAATGTGTGACCATCGTCTTTCTAAGTATATCCTATTTGAGTGGTTTCTCCAATGCCATCTGCTACATGGGGTTAAACTTTGTTGGTGGGATAAGGCGAGACAAGACTTGAAGCATTTTCATAACTATAAAAGTAACTGGTATGTGGTTGTGTTGTGCAACAATCTGTTGGGTCCTTGAAATACACAAGATGTTTCTCAAACAATGACAACGGAAACTTTCAATAAATGTTAATATCTGTGTTTGACAGGCCATGTCTCTACAGCGTAAAGAAGAATGTCTATTACTACAGCTTGGTGCACAATGGTCTTAGTCAATATGGACAATGAACTGTCACAAGACAGATTTTTTTGCATAGCCTCAAACACTGCTGCAACACGGGACACTAACAGTCAACTTAGCATTCACACTGGCGACACTGCTGTAGCACTCTACCACAGACCCTATAGGTAATGAAAGAATGGCACAGAATAATACCATCACCAATATGAATATATAGGGTCCAAATCAGTTTGAGTCAGACCCTTCCCAGCAACCAGAAACTTGCTGATATGCAATCCACAATTGCATGCTTCACCACACTATCCACTTCAACAGTGGCCTTAAAAATTCTGTTATTTATAGGTGCTATGACAACAGCCATAGATACTTAACGTTAATTATCTATACTACAGCATGTCATGAATTGAATTTAAAGGCAATGAATTGCTCCATCTTTTAATGAAAAATTCATTCTCATAGCTGCCAGGGCTTGTGAGTTACAATACTTTTAATATTAAAGTAACATTTTTCTGTGAATCAACAGACACTGTACACATACAGGTGAATTTCCTATACTCAGTCACATAATATATGTATGTAAACACTAAACAGGTTACTACTAAGATCCCTTTATCATACAGTAGCTATTTGTTTATACACTTCTTTAGGTATCATATGAACAATCCTGTTATAAGTTCACATTCATTGAGTGGTAATTTATTGCAGCCATATAAACTGTGTACTACTTTTGCGGTATTTATTTTGTCATTTGACACCAAAAATCAAATTATAACGAAATAGGAAATGCTATAATTGTTTATAAGGAAAGTAAAAGGGTTTTATGTTTTCTAGTGTTTTGCAGGATTCCATATACATTGTTTATGATGAAAGTGTTGTCCATATATAGCTATAAAGTATGTAGTCTTAGTCTCTATATAAGTGCACATCATGTACAGTTAATTATTTTCCATTCCATGGATAGCTCTAGAGCTACTGGTATACAGGCATGCATATATATAACCTATAAAGAGGATGCCCATTGGCTTATATCTCTATTGCATGGTATATAATAATACACTGTAAAAAAATAAGTAGTGAATACTGTAGCAAACAGTGAATGGCACTGTACATTTTAGTGACCGTCACTAAGAATTTCCAACGGTATTAATTATTTGCCTCAGTATTTACTACTTATTTAATGGTATTTATTATTTGCCTCAGTATTTACTACTTATTTAACGGTATTTATTATTTGCCTCAGTATTTACTACTTATTTAATGGTATTTATTATTTGCCTCAGTATTTACTACTTATTTAACGGTATTTATTATTTGCCTCAGTATTTACTACTTATTTTTTACAGTGTATATAACTGGGAGAATGGGACCAGACGTTCATTAATGTTATGACCAGGATCACTAAAATATTCAAATCCCTCCAAAGAACTTCTAAACCCCATGTTGGTGTCACTACAGTACGTAGTTCCATCAATTTATCTTCAATTGGACTACTGAGTTCTACAATTTGGATCAGATCACACACCTGATTTTGTGCAATGCATACTACAGTATCTGGCTATTTATATCTCAGTATTGTTGGCACAGTACCTGTTCTTGAGAAATTGTTGTGCCATCCAGTATTTGCTACCATCATTGCTCCCATTTTCACAAGGATTTAATTAAGTAAAGTATTATTAATGTCAACGCATGATCCTCAAATAGGCCCTCCACAGTCACCAAGAGCAGTGTTAGGAGTGCATTCCTTTAGCAGTGGTTGCCGTAGCTTTAAAAATGAAATATATGTACATCTCCCAGGAATGTTGCTCACAACATACATGATGTATGGTACTGTTAGTGGAATGTTCTTTTACAGGGGGCAAAGGATGAAGGTTTCCAATGGCTTCAGGTAACCCTCCTTTAAAGAGTGATTTCTAAGTTCTTTAAGGGGTGTGCCTTGGATTTTTCAAAGGGGGTTTCCACTGGAAAGTAGATCCAGGATGTAGGGTCTGGGGGTCCAAGCTCCCAAAAGATTTAATTTTGCAGACTGTCAAATGCCAGTAGTCTGAGTGTTAAACGAAGTAAAAACAAACTAGTGAAGGTCACTAGTTAGGTCCTGAAATTCCTAGCAAGCAAAGTGTACCCATGGAATAGTGCTGCAGATGCAAGTTTTTAGCTGTAGTATATTGTTACATGTAGTGACTGTTCTATTAGAACATTTCACTGACTGCTCTATTTAGAATGCGATGCATGCTCAGAGAGTGCCTGAAATTTTGTGTAAGATAGAACATAGTGTTTTAAATTTAACAGTATTTGTAAAAATTGTACCAGCACGGATTGCAAACATTGAGAAATGAAACTTCAGGTTTCTAGAATCTGGAATCTATAACACATTTTAAACCTTCATCTTAAGTAGCTAACAGTTTCTTACACAATAGTAACACTTGTGGTATTATTCTGATGAATAATATTGGTGAGTACTCTAATAAAGCAGTCAGACATTAAACTACTCTAATATGACAGTCACTTAGCTGTAGTGGAAATCTCTTTTCAAAATTCTTCCTGAATAACATGACATTGTATACTCTGTTATGGTAACATTATCATTTAGAGTAGTCAACAAGTGAGAGTCTTGTCCATGATATATTCTTGTTTTATGATCGCTGGGTATATATGTATCCTAGATTATAGGTAGGGTTTTAAAACTCCTAAAAACAATACACCCCTGTCATTGGTGAGTTCTCTTAGTAATGCACCTATCAAAGTTTTGGAGCACCTACCCCCATGTGGGCAAACAAGGGGTATAACAAGGATATTAGAAAAAAAATTGTAGGCCCGGGGTTTAGGCAATGCTTGAAACAAAGGATTGAGGTATTCAGATGGAGACTAGACCAACAATTTTGCCCCAGTGTAGGGGATTAGACTTTGAATTTGGCCAAATCCTGTAACTCCTATTCCCCCTCCTTGCCTGCATGGGGGTAGGTGGGGCAAAACTTTGATAGGTGCATAAGTAGAATGATAATCAGCTAGTTTAATTTGTGGTGAATACATAATCATGTTATCCCAAACAACCTTTTATGTATAAAATCTTTCATCATGTAGCTATGTAATGTGCTTGCATGCAGCTCTCAATCCATAGCTGGCAATCAAAGACTATTCAAGCTTTGCTTGCACAGACTTGGCCAAACAACAGCAGTTAGTTGGATGCTTTCTGGTATTGTTACACCTTCACTTGTTCATTTCTTGCTCCTATAGCTGATTAGCACACACACACACACACACACACACACACACACACACACACACACACACACACACACACACACACACACACACACACACACACACAAACACACAAACACACACAAACCACCTCTATTCTTTTACCTGTAATGTTCACAAGGGAGAAAATGCCATAACCCCATTACTCCACCAATGCAATAGTCTAAAGTTTTATGGTAAGAATTTCATGGGCACAGTTTGATCAGCCTCCAGCTTATTTATTAATCTCTGACTGCTGTATATCTCTATACATACATATTGTGTGAAAAAGGAATCATATGAATTGCAATTGAGCCACAGTAGCTTTAAGATATACAGCTGTTAGTTGGCTTATATTACAAGTCCTGATACAGCTACATAATTTCATTGCATTCTCAATAACCTAGTAACCGTATATGTACAGTAAATTGTTATTTAGGCCTTAGTCAAATATGCTCAAAATTTTGCCCAAATGCTTTCAGGAATTTCACCTATTATGGTCTTTGAGTGTTCCTATTATGCTTGTATTATGTTTCTAGGTTAACAACATTTCTTACAATTATCTTGGAACATTTTAATCAGTGAATGCTCTATTAGAGTATTTCAATGCAAAGTGATTGTTCTATTAGAGAGTATTGATCTAATGAACTATGTACAATGCATATAATGAGTGCTCTATTGCAATTTACAATTTCTACTGACTTGGAGCATCAATCTATTTCCATGGAATTAAGCTCCATAATTGCCTAATATGCTAGTTTTAACACTCCAGCCTATTATTGTGCTTTTTATTAGCTGGCATATTGAATATTTTTGTTAGTCAATAATGTAATAAATAAAATTGTTTATAGTAAGGATTTAGTTTTAGTCATAATCATAGTCAGTTTTGTCAATAACTTTAGTTTTAGTTATATATAGTATAATATTCCTTTTAGTTATTGATTTAGTTATGGTTATATTCTCTGTGTTGCTTAAGTTTTAGTTAAAAGTGTGATAATCTTGTAGTTATACTTATAGCTTTAGTAAAATTTATAAAACCTTTTAGTTTTAGTTATAGTTTTAGTTGTACATAAGAAAATTGTTTGGTTTTAGTTATAGTTTTAGTTATCTTTCTCAAATCTTTTTAGTTTTAGATTTAGTTTTGGTAAATTATTCTGTTGTTTTTTAGTTATTGTTTTAGTTATAATAATATTGATTTGCTTTTAGGTATAATTTTAGTTTTAGTCAACTAGTACATATTTGTCTTATTAAAAGTACTTTAAGGTTTAGCTTTAGTTAACTAAGCCACCACTTATATATAGTCACAAACTATAGCATATATTGATGTTTGGATGCTATGTACAGCATGGCGTAATAGAGTGTCATTCTGTATTTCTTTCCACCTGTAGAACGTATGCATACATTGGTCTGAGCAACATATATAGTGTTGTTTTAGTAAAGAGTTTTAGTTTTATTGTTTCTTTAATGATTTTAGCTTTAGTTTTAGTTGTAGTAATCCTTCTTAACTCATTTAGTTATAGATTTAGTTATGTTTATATTGTCTGTGTTGTTTTAGTTATAGTTTTAGTAAAGAACATGAAAATCTTTCAGTTTTAGTTGTGCATAAGAACATCTTTTCTACTTTTAGTTATCTTTCTCAATTCTTTTTAGTTTTAAATTTAGTTTTGGTAAGTTATTCTGTTGTTTTTTAGTTATAGATTTAGTTATAATATGGATTTGATTTTAGTTAGCTAAAAAATATTTGTCTTACTAAGAGTATACTTTTTATAGATAACTAAAACAACATGCAATATAGTACACTGTATAATAATATATCAGAATTGGCTGCAGGACACCAGTTATCTGAAATTGCTGCACTTGATAAGAAGTTGGTACTGCTGTACAATTTGCTACTAAGAACATCTCCTGCAACCTAGGAACAGTCATTATTTGTAGAATATAAACTCTTACCAGCACTTTGTTGGTGGTTATGTACCTATTAATGTATAATGTTTCCCTACCCCCCTCGAGCATAGGTGGGGCTATACAGGGAGAATTGACACGAAACTGTTGCCCCACTATGGGGCATTTGACAATCGTTCATTAAGTGCCCAAGTATTTTTTGTTATAACTTTCTATGCTATGTCAAACTCCCGCGTTACAAATGGGGCCAATGGTGGGAATTTGACACTATATAGGTTTGCCCTATTATGCATGGGGCATTTGATATGTGTCAAATTCCCACATATGCCCTAGGATGGATAGTGGGGCAATACAGTGGTGGATCTAGGAATTTATAATGGGGATTTCCAGTTTAGAAGGTGGAGATATACACTGACATGAGATATGCACAAGTTTGTACTACCTTGTCTGGTTTGGTAAGGTGAGACCAAAAAAAAAAAAAAAAAGGTCACAACCTATTGATAGTACATAAAATACCTGAAATAACTTGCTACACACTGCTTTAATAGCTACTGTGACTGCTCTATTAGAGTATCTCGATCGAGGCACACACCGCAATAATTAAAGCATTTAATTGTTATACGCAATCAATTTTCAAAGGGGGCTTCCGTGAAAACCTTGAAACCCCCCTAAATCCGCCACTGCAATACATTGCTACAGTAGGTGCATTATTAGGTACTGTAGTTAACTGGAATACATCAGTGGAATGGAATAATAGTGACCGTGATTGGATTTGCAATGGTAGTTAACAGGTATATACTAGAGGTGTGTGATAACCAATCGGAATATCAAGATTATCGCACACCTCTAGGAAGTTGAGCCGAATGCAATAATTTATGCAAAAACAATAATATTATTCAAGTGCATTTAAGACACAATCTCAAACAGTTAGTACCCTCATGATTTGCACTAAAATTTCTTCACCTGCTTACACAGTGCATGATAGGTACATAGCAGCAGTATATGATTATTCAGTATTGTGCATGCTGTTAAAATAAAATGTCACTTTAAAGTAATAGAATGGTTGAGGGAACATGCGATTGGCTGATACAGTAGCTTATTTGCTGCTTAGTAACAGTTGCTGTAGCTATCAGATTAATATGGTCAGATGTGATTAATAGTTATCACATTGCAAACAGGAAGGTGTAAAACAGTGTTTGACTTCAATTATTTTACACCCTCTAAATTGTTTACAATACTAGTACTATTATAATCTGCTATAATACCACAAACAGTGATTCTGTTATTTTACTCAAAATCTGTTTACTTATTATTTTTTTTGCTCTTTATCATTGCACCTTAATAATATAAACAGTCGCAGAGATAAATATCTGAAGTTTGAATAGCAGATTATTATAGTAGGATCTGCAGAATATGCCAGGAAATAAGAGGTATAGTATAGCGGCGTAACCCCCAAAATTGGCAATATTGTGCACTTTTTCATAAAGCCATGAAACTTTCCACATAAATAGTATTCCTCATGACATGCACTTTTAGATATAGTGCCATCGCTGAGTTGACCTTTGGTGACCTTTATGGCCATTTTTGTTTGTACAGAAAATTTATCATTTTTGTCTTTAACTCCCTGAGGCAATAATTAACTTGTTAAAACATGGTGCCAAACAAAAGATCTTGCTGATAGAAACAACTTGGTTTTTATCTGAAGTCAATTGGTAATTTCATTACAAAGTTATGATCATTTTTACTAGCTGCAAAATTTGATAAATTTACCTGCCCTTGAGGTGTGAATTACCTGTGGGCAGATAATTATGCATAAATTTATCAAATTTTGTAGCGAATAAAAATACTCATAACTTAAGAATGAATTCACATATTGACTTCAAATAAAAACCAAGTTGTTTCTATCAACAAGATCTTTATTTTGGTACCATGTTTTAGCAAGTTAATTATTGCCCCAGGGAGTTAAAGACAAAAATGATCAATTTTCTGTACAAAAATGGCTGTAAAGGTCACCATAGGTCGAATCAGCGATGGCACTATATCTAAAAAGTACATGTATTGAGGAGTACTATTTATGTGGAAAGTTTCATGGCTTTATGAAAAAGTGCATAATTTTTTGGTTGTGCCGCTATACTAGTAGTAACAAATAATTCCAGATGAAATTGATAATTTTACTATAATTTAAAATCCTCTTCAGGAGATATATCTCTAAAACTGGAAAAGATCAAGATACTCTAATAGAACATTCACCTACACTCAAGCAGTCACCAGTATCAAAATACTCTATGTATGATGCGATCCCTGTTGTTGGCTTCCAAGGCCTACATGGGCAGTACTTGCCTGGTCTACTAACAGATGGCCAGGGACAAGAGCGCTGTCATTAGCTGTACCAGCAACAATTACCATATTTCTGGGCAATGAGCTGAGTGTTGGCAGCACATACATGTGTGTGTGTGTGTGTGTGTGTCATGCATGGGGATTTGGGCAGTGAACCTCCATTGCTTCCCTTTTAGTAGACATATGCTGGAGAAAAAGCCTAGATCCATTCTGTAAGTTTGCCACCTTCATTCCCTTGGTCTTGGTGGCCATGGCATAGAAGCTAGCTGCCATTAATTTTTAACAGTCATCTATTGTAGCTTTGCTTTCAGGCAAAGTATGCCATTCCTCAGTCATAGTTAGCACATGATGTTACCATTAATGCATTGCACCCTTTCATTCTCATTGCTGAGCTCTAGCTGCTATCCTGGATCCTCCATGGGATAGCAAATCTAGTTATTTCTTTCATAGGGCACCTCCATTTGAGTGGTTCTTGGTCAGTGGAGACCCAATCTGATTTTTACTGAAATATTAGTTTTAATGGATCATTCACAACACAGGAAAAGTTACTGATAAATATTATGCAAAATTTTACAACAAATATGACTATCCACATACTCCATGGAATTGTTGGCCAATTGAATACAATATACCAAGGAAAATCACCTGTGAAATCTATTGTGATATTTATTGTAGAATTGTTTATAGAATTTGCAATGCATTTTTCTGTGAATCTTATCACAAATCATCTGACAACCTTATTGTATTTCATTTGTTAAATTTTCTATAAAACCATTGAAGAATTCCCCATTGCAGGTTTACTAATTCTGTTATAATTTTTCACGACACAAAAAAAACTTTTACAAAAATATAAAAGCATGTACAGTAATACAACATGTCCTGCATCGGTACCGTAACTATAGTCCTGTCCTTTAGTAATCATCATATGTTCTGTCTGTTAAGTGATCAACAAATGTTCCATCTGTTTAGTGTTCAACAAATGTTCCATCTGTTTAGTGTTCAAAAAATGTTCCATCTGTTTAGTGATTAACAAATTCCATCTGTTTAGTGATCAACAAATTCCATCTGTTTAGTGTTCAAAAAATGTTCCATCTGTTTAGTGATTAACAAATGTTCCATCTGTTTAGTGATCAACAAATTTCCATCTGTTTAGTGTTCAAAAAATGTTCCATCTGTTTAGTGATTAACAAATGTTCCATCTGTTTAGTGATTAACAAATGTTCCATCTGTTTAGTGTTCAACAAATGTTCCATCTGTTTAGTGAATAACAAATGTTCCATCTGTTTAGTGTTCAACAAATTTTTCCATCCATTTAGTGATCAACAAATTTTCCGTCTGTTTAGTGTTCAACAAATAATGTTCCATCTGTTTAGTGATCAACAAATGTTCCATCTGTTTAGTGATCAACAAATTTCCATCTGTTTAGTGTTCAAAAAATGTTCCATCTGTTTAGTGATTAACAAATTCCATCTGTTTAGTGATCAACAAATTCCATCTGTTTAGTGTTCAAAAAATGTTCCATCTGTTTAGTGATTAACAAATGTTCCATCTGTTTAGTGATCAACAAATGTTCCATCTGTTTAGTGATCAACAAATTTCCATCTGTTTAGTGTTCAAAAAATGTTCCATCTGTTTAGTGATTAACAAATTCCATCTGTTTAGTGATCAACAAATTCCATCTGTTTAGTGTTCAAAAAATGTTCCATCTGTTTAGTGTTCAAAAAATGTTCCATCTGTTTAGTGATTAACAAATTCCATCTGTTTAGTGATCAACAAATTCCATCTGTTTAGTGTTCAAAAAATGTTCCATCTGTTTAGTGTTCAAAAAATGTTCCATCTGTTTAGTGTTCAAAAAATGTTCCATCTGTTTAGTGATTAACAAATGTTCCATCTGTTTAGTGATCAACAAATGTTCCATCTGTTTAGTGTTCAACAAATGTTCCATCTGTTTAGTGATTAACAAATGTTCCATCTGTTTAGTGATCAACAAATTCCATCTGTTTAGTGTTCAAAAAATGTTCCATCTGTTTAGTGATTAACAAATGTTCCATCTGTTTAGTGATCAACAAATTTCCATCTGTTTAGTGTTCAAAAAATGTTCCATCTGTTTAGTGATTAACAAATGTTCCATCTGTTTAGTGATTAACAAATGTTCCATCTGTTTAGTGATTAACAAATGTTCCATCTGTTTAGTGATCAACAAATGTTCCATCTGTTTAGTGTTCAACAAATGTTCCATCTGTTTAGTGTTCAACAAATTTCCATCTGTTTAGTGTTCAACAAATTTCCATCTGTTTAGTGTTCAACAAATGTTCCATCTGTTTAGTGAATAACAAATGTTCCATCTGTTTAGTGTTCAACAAATTTTTCCGTACATTTAGTGATCAACAAATTTTCCGTCTGTTTAGAGATCAACAAATAATGTTCCATCTGTTTAGTGATCAACAAATTTCCATCTGTTTAGTATTCAACAAATGTTCCGTCTGTTTAGTGATCAACAAATTTCCATCTGTTTAGTAATCAACAAATGTCTGTCTGCTTAGTGTTCAACAAATACTCCATCTGTTTAGTGATCAACAAATGTTCCATTTGCTTAGTGGTCAACATATGTTCCATCTGTTTAGTGATCATCAACAAAAATTAATGTTCCATCTGTGTAAAGATCAACAAACGTTCCATCTGTTTAGTAATCATCAACAAATGTTCCATCCAAAGAATTCTCCACATACAAATCACAATTGTTACAAATGTGTGGCTCGAATAAAAAATCTTCAGCAAATTGGCCACAGCCTCAGAAATATAGCTTTTCCCTGCAGTATAATAATATATTATCAGCTGTGCATACTTATATAATTAAATAATAACTCACAAAGTTTAGACAGCCAATATTCATGCTGAAATCCTTCCAGATTCTTACAGGTTTTAGTTAGACTTGCTACAATGATGCATATACACAATGATGCATACACAATGATAATGATAGGAACTGATGTGCTTGCTTACCAGATGGAGTGGATCCTTAAGTTGGTTAGCCAACACTACAGCCTGAAATTTTTACATTCGACAACCATACAAGTCAGGCATTAGCTATCACTATTGGAGTTCCTCAGGGGTCTATCTTGGGACCTCTGCTGTTTTCAATATATGTGAATGATTTGCCAAATTCAATTACTTTATGTGATGTTAACATGTATGCTGATGACACAGAGTTGCACTATAGTAGCAGTCAACTAGAAAGAGTGGAGCAAGTTCTTCAGAATGGCCTTGAGGAGGTTTCTAATTGGATGTCAGTGAATGGATTTAAATTGAACATTGATAAATCAGTTTGTATGTTGATTGGTACACGACAAAGAGTTAGTGGTGGGACTTTATGCTTGTCACTTAATGACAGTATGTTGAAGCAAGTGACATCAACCAAGTATCTAGGTTTGTTTATAGATCAATATTTAACGTGGCAAAATCATATAGATTATGTTTTGAAAAGAGTGAGGGGAAAAATCTACTCTATTAATCGCCTAAAACCTCCTCCTACTGTCAGGAAGTTACTGTACCAAGTGTATCTTCTGCCCATTCTAGAATATTGTGATGTGGTGTGGCAACCAACAAATGCAAGCCAAACTAGACGTTTAGAAAGATTTCACTCTAAGTATATTTCTCTTTGTAATGACTCATCTATCTCAGGACAGTCCCTTACTGAACGACGCAAGTTTCATACCATTCTACAAACTTACAAAGTATTGCACAAGTTGGCTCCAGATTATCTCCATGGCATATTTGAATATGCTGTTAATGTTACGGGACGTATCAGCAGAAATGCTCATCGCTTGTTTGTTCCACAGCTACGGACTAATTATGGGAAAAGAAGCCTATATTATAGAGGTACTATATTGTGGAACGCTCTGCCAGCTGCTTTGTATCACGTATCAACTTTATTTCAATTCAGGAGTAGCTATTTAGAACAATATAATTGTAGTTAATATTAATTTGTAAATGTATGTAGTTTTATACATGTATGCTGTATACAGGGCGTAGCTGAAAAACAGCTTTGCTGATGCTACCTTCCCTGTTTAAATAAATTGAAAAAATATATATATATATCACTTCGGCGTGTTGTGTTACTTCAATGGCAGCCAATCTATACGCCGGGTTACCATTAACAATCAATTTTCAGTTGTACAAATGAAAGTGCATGTGTGCAAACAAATTGAAAACGATTAAATGGCATCGCTCAGTCAACACATGCTACAATTGCAACTTACCTCTCTAAAGTGCCGCCAGTTTTATCTCGGCTGGTGTCACTGAAGAACTATAACATCTCCTTCTTAATATCACTGATCAAAACGCCCATACTTATTAAAGAATACCCTCATGAAGCCAAAAACACTTAAGCATCCTGCACGACGTGCACATCTTCATCAGTTTGAACTGAGTTCCCGCCGTTTCTATCACGTAGTTATACTGTCATGGTGACAATCACGTGAATTGCTCAACGCTCGTAAGTTCGTCGTTCTGGAAGCCTTTGGTGATGGTTTATGCAAACAGCAAGATGTTTTCAGTCCGTGCAGAGACATTTCAGAGTGTTTGGAAATGAAAGCAAGAAGAAGTTTCACAAGAATACATCTCGGAATACATGCGTGCTCTGTGCGCATGCGTATAAGGATCTATGACCTGTTACCGGGGTTTTCAAGTCCGTTGTCCTATTATAATTGCGCATGCGCTAAAAACCTACTAACCGAAGGGCCATTCACTGGTGATAAAGGAGTCACAACAACACAGTGAGTAATAGTTTTACCAAATTTACAATCATCCATCATAATAGGGTACACACAGTTACCTGATCTCACTTGAATCTGCCATTTCTTTCGCACTGCTAAGCGCATGCGTCAAAATACATAGGACAAACCGGACTTGAAAACCCCGGTACTGCGGTTTTCCAGGTTCTTGCAATGCAAAGCATCATGCGCTAATATTGTGTCAGTATGCGCAGTTCTTTAAATACACCTGTAATATTCTGTGGCTGTCGAGTTGTATGCGTAGGCATGCTTGAAGTCCTGTCAGTCAGTAGTTGTCACTGAAAATCCACTGTTGAACAACTGCGCACATACATGCTTATATAGCGCATGACGCTTTGCATTGCAAGAACTTGGAAAACCGCAGTACCGGGGTTTTCAAGTCCGTTGTCCTATGTATTTTGGCGCATGCGCTTAGCAGTGCGAAAGAAATGGCAGATTCAAGTGAGATCAGGTAACTGTGTGTGCCCTATTATGATGGATGATTGTAAATGTGGTAAAACTATTGCTCACTGTGTTGTTGTGACTCTTCTATCACCAGTGAATGGCCCTTCGGTTAGTAGGTTTTTTAGCGCATGCGCAATTATAATAGGACAACGGACTTGAAAATCCCGGTACCGGGTACCGGGGTTTTCAAGTCCGTTGTCCTATTATAATTGCGCATGCGCTAAAAACCTACTAACCGAAGGGCCATTCACTGGTGATAAAGGAGTCACAACAACACAGTGAGTAATAGTTTTACCACATTTACAATCATCCATCATAATAGGGCACACACAGTTACCTGATCTCACTTGAATCTGCCATTTCTTTCGCACTGCTAAGCGCATGCGCCAAAATACATAGGACAACGGACTTGAAAACCCCGGTACTGCGGTTTTCCAAGTTCTTGCAATGTAAAGCGTCATGCGCTAATAATGTGTCAGTATGCGCAGTTCTTTAAATACACCTGTAATATTCTGTGGCTGTCGAGTTGTATGCGTAGGCATGCCTAAAGTCCTGTGAGTCGGTAGTCGTCACTGAAAATTCCGCTGTTGAACAACTGCGCACCACATGTTTGTATAGCGCATGACGCTTTGCATTGTAAGAACTTGGAAAACCGCAGTACTGCGGTTTTCCAAGTTCTTACAATGCAAAGCGTCATGCGCTATACAAGCATGTATACGTGCGCAGTTGTTCAACAGTGGATTTTCAGTGACAACTACTGACTCACAGGACTTTAGGCATGCCTACGCATACAACTCGACAGCCACAGAACATTACAGGTGTATTCAAAGAACTGCGCATACTGACACAATATTAGCACATGACGCTTTGCATTGCAAGGACATGGAAAACCGCAGTACACTGGATTTCAAGTCCGTTGTCCTATTTAAACTCGCACATGCGTTTCATTTATGTGCAAGAATGCGCGAGTTTAAATAGGACAACGGACTTGAAATCCAGTGTATTTAATGTAGATGAGGCAAGTGGCCATGGTATGTGTCCAGATATAAAGGGATCATATCACTACAATACTAAGAGAAGAGACGTGCTTATGATGAGAGGTTGCTTTTCTCCTCTGGTTTTTTCTGCTTGTGGAGGTATGGGACCGACTGCAACCATCGTGTATAAGAAACTTGCTTTTATGTTTGCTGACAAGTGGGAAATGAATTATAATCGGTGTTTGTACTGGATGAAATGCAGACTTTGCTTCTCTTTATTAAGATCAGCCATTATGTGTTTGAGGGGTCATTGCTCTACTGTACATTGTCCAACATCTACCAGTATTGATCTGGCCTATTCTGAGGGCAGGCTCAATGCCAATGCCCTCGAATAGCTTTGTTATTAATAGTTGCTGGTGTTATCCAGCTGTCCAGCACTTGACAACCAGTGGTGGTAAGGGAATTCCATCTAGCCCGGGAGAAAAAAATGCAATGCCATGCACATATGCTATTACTTTCTATAAAAGTTGATGCTTTTTGGAAAACTCATATTGGGATTTGAATGGAAGGTTGATTTAGTATGAAGTTTCAGAACACTTATAAAGGAAGTTCAATTTTTGGTTAGTGACTCTGTCCGCATGCTGCAGTAACATGCACATTGTTTATAGAGATCATTTACTTTGATTGGATCATGCATGGTGGCTTATACAAGGATGCTTTGCTGCTGTCGGTTCATCACAGCCCTATATACCCAGTCTTTAATCAGTCATGAAATCACAAGTCCACGATGATTTGCATACAACCACAGTCCAAGCAAGTTGGATGAACATGCAGAAATAGAATTCTATAAAGCATTTTACAATGCACTAAAATTCGCTGTAAAATAAAGCACACTATTTTATTGTCATTGTATCACTATTTGTAAAGTGAGAATACATTGTGGAATTACTCGCAATATTCTTTTGTCATAATTCCATAATGAAATATCATATAGCATTTTATACTATATTCCTCAGTACTGTTTAATGTCCTGTGAAATTGTTTGTACTATATTTACTGTGGTTTATCTCAGTAAAATGCTATGCATACAGGGGCGGATCTAGGATTTATAAAAGGGGGGGAGGGGCTAACTCAAGGTACTAATCTCTTGGGTAGGGGGGTCTGGGGGCATGCCCCCCCCTCCCCCCCCCCCCAGGAAAATTTTGAAAAATAGATGCTAAAATACTGCAATTTGGAGACATTTCCACATAAAATTCATATCTAGATATTTTATATACTACCTTTAGATTATAGGTATGGCTCTCTGAAGCATTTTGCTAATGGAAAAGTTTGGGTAGGTACAGACAACCAAGTACATGATGCACCCCTCTCACAATTGTACAACACTGAATAGGTGCTTGTTAGAAGAAAGTGGAAAATTTTGAAATTTGAACAATACAAGATTGAATCTGAGAGCATTTTCAATGGAAATTGTGTACCTGAATTAAGTATTGCCATACATATTAACTACACAAGTAGATGCATGAATGAAGCCCTTTAAACAGACTAATGCACTTCATTGTATGTATAAGTGCAGGAAGATTTGGAAAAATTCCATAACAGAACCAACTACATGTTTCCAGTGAATGTTCTATTAGAGTAGTTAGCTGACTGCTCTATTATCGATCTTGTACACCTCCAATGCTGATCCGGGTCCTTGTTGCATAAACTTTAGCATAAATCCACTGATAATACCTTGGAAAGATGTTTATAAGGTGGTTTTATGAGTATTTGTAATATTAGTGATCATATAATTATGCTAAGACAAAATTTCATTATAATACTCAGCATATTGATCAAGTAAAGCCTAAATATGAAGGTGGGGGCTTCAGCCCCCAAAGCCCCCCCCTGGATCCGCCCCTGGCATAATTCTACTGAGTGTTTCATAGCACAGAAAAATGTTCTGCAAAACACTACATACTATTCCTCAGGTACTTTTCCTATGCAAAAATGATGACAATGATGGAGCAAGCTGTAGGATCATAATATGATTGATGGCAATGTTAGTTCTAGTGTGATCCACTAAAACAAAGCAGCAGAGAGAATAAACCATCAGTAGATGGACCGGTATGCTGAAAGGGAATATGCTAAGAGAATCACGTGCCGAGAAAATTCCCCAAAAGTCATTACATCATAGCTTTGTACACTGTGCGTCGTAATTAGGGCGTGGCATTTCGGCACAACTTCCTGAGTGTTCTAGGGTGTAAAAAGTGCAAGCTGGTAAAAAGTGTGTAGGACAAGCAGAGTCATGCCACGCATGGTATGTTGCAAGAAGACGTGCAGCGTTGGGAGTGATGATTTTGTGATTTCTTCTACACTGAGTATCATTCTCCGTATAGTCTGGTAGGGAAGACTTGTGTGTCCGCCATGCCGGGATTACCTCTTTACGGTCTTCGCATACAGGTTAGGGGGACTGATTGCTGTTACTCTCGTGGTGTTGGTAGGACGAGATTGCTTTCCTGAAAGCGGTCGCAAGGCGATCGTGTTTACGTTCATCTTCAGTCAACTTTCCATTCAGATTTGTGTGCTCATTTCTGAAGCCCTAATAGTGATAGTCAGCAGCAGGGGACACATGAATAATGGTCATCCGCGTCGCCACTTACCTCACTGTTTACGCCTTAGAGCATTGCTATTACTTGTAGAGATATGTGGTTGTGTCTTTGGCTGTTATGTGGCTTGGAGTTCTCACATACAAGATCACATTGAGTGTGAACGAGCAAACCGAGTCAGTCAAGCCATTGAAGCATATGTAATCAGTGTCATTGTTGTCCTGACAATCACTACCATAGCTATCTTGTATTTTTTTGACCCACTGGGGCTGCAGACACCAAGTTTGTTAACTGAACTGAACATAACTCACGACAACAAAGACGAGAGTGACAATGTCGGCATTGAAGTGAAGAAATTTAGTCGCCGAAGGCGAATTAGAGAAGGTAATAGTATTCCAGCTGATGAGAACAATACAAGATTGTACAGTGCCAGTTCACGAAGCTATTGGGCTAAAAGGATCAGAACGTTGTGCTGTTGTGTTGGTAGTCATAATAACAGGTCAAGAGTAAAGGCCTTGGAGGATATAGTTCATTCAATGGCGACCATGTTTGATGGTGTTGACATCACGCTGTCTGACTTTGTGGCTGCTCTCATGTTAGTTCATCGTGACCAGAAGAAAAAGATGAAGGATAATGAAAAACACAACCCAGCGGCTGAGCTGAGGAATGTGAGTTGCCAATTAAATATAAGATTTGTTTACTGACATGAGAGTCTATGCTGTACACTTGGTAAAAAAATGGTTCCTCAGTCTGGTATGGTAGTGATGTCAGGATATATGCATAAAATGTCATAGCCATAACGCACTAATATAATCACTGGAATCATAGTTATTAAATGTGTGACGATTTAGAGAGTTTTAAAATTTGTTGATCTTGCATTGTGTCAGGCCAGAGTGAAAATTTACCTGGCTTACTAGGAGGTCTGGGGGCTTCCCCCACCCCTGAAAGTTTTGAGTATTAAAAATGCTGTCTGTGATAACTGCAAAACTCACTCAACACTCTCATACTACGTATTTGCCACACATGCACTTTAATAACAATGTATGTGTATTTGAATAGCATATTTTCTTACAGAATGAGCTAATGCAATGCCATGTGTATACTAAACCAAATCCTACAATAGAGAAAATATTGGGTATATACTATATAGTACAGTGAAACCTCTCCCCTTTAACAAGACCACCTCGCTGTCTCTAGTGAGTCCCAAACACAGCTTAAATAATGGTATGCATTGATCTTTGAGAGATAATAAGGCCCTGCTAACAGGTCCTTAAAATGGCTAGAGACCTGCTAGCAGAAAGACCTTAAGCAGTGCAAATCTCATTTTTAAATCATTGATTTGCTGTGCTCTCCCAAGCTAATAGTCCCCAGCAGGTGACCAGTCACTGAAGCCAGTACACTCATTTCATTTATAAGCATACATAAAGGAATTCGATAATGGGAGGTAGTGAAGGTCTAAAGTTGTAGGGACATGTGCGGAGATATTACAGAAAATTCTGTTAGCACCCATCTGTTTTCTAGTGTGTTGTGTGTTTTAAGCCTCTTTCGTTTTATACAACTAAACTATAGATGGATGTTACCAAATTGTACATCATAGGGTTGTAATTCAAATACAACCTTCTGGTGTCAATTAGCAATATAATCATGAATGCTATTATGTTTATGATAGAGAAGTTTAGTTGATCAATTCGGCAATAATTATATTGAACATTTCTAATGAGTGTTGTCTCTCTTGATAACACAAGATTCACTGTGCCATAGTTCAGATTTTGGGTGATAGCTACCTTGACTTGGTGCAAAGTTTTGTGCAAGCTCTTGGTACTCTTATCAGCATCTGCTACAAGGAAAACACATGTTGTAGTATTGTGATATGGGGTATACATGTGAAATACAAAAGTTTCTACAGTTCACTGTAGTTGCATAAAAAGATATGTGGTCAGTTTTCTCTACTGTGCACATTATTTACGTATGGTTGTATAAATATTAGTAAAACATATTGATGTTTAGTCAGAGAGATGTCCAGTAGTTCTTATGTGTATGATGTTTGCTTTAACTAGTCCATTATCATAGTGTACAAAATACATTAGTGAATCACTGTGTCCTAACAAATATACATATTTAGATAATCTCTAGTAGTGCTGAGCATTAGTGCTGTGAACCTGCAGAGTTTACTAAAACCAGTTATTGGAAGGTGAATAATTGGATATTGACCGGTTATTGTCTGATTGTAAATTAGCAGACATTAAACATGCCTTTTGGAAGCCTTAGGGTGGTACCAAAGTGACCATCAACATCCTGCCTTACAATAACAGCTATTACAAGCACATATTTACACATGCTTTGAGGTTATGTTGTGATGTTAACACTTGTCAGCAGGGGTAATTTATGGTTTACCAAGTGGGCAGGCAAAACCAGTTAAAAGGCTTCTTAGCCAATAATTGGCTTGACCTAGACAATACCAGTTAATAACTGGTTTTTCCATACCAGTTCACAACACTACTGGGCATTAGTGATTTTTCAATGCTCAAATGGTAGGTACTATTTGTATGTTAGATGATAGTATTATGATGGTGAAAATACACTATGAAATATATAACATTGATTTTACTTTCAGAGAAGTGTATACATATTAATGGACTATATAAACAGTCTGTTTTGGCTATTGTGTTTATTTTATCCATACTTGCACATTCTACATGTTAGTCAATTGCCCAATGCAAATTTTCATGCAAATAATTATGGTGATACTATTCCAATACTAGACCTAGTTATTAATCTAACCTTGATAAATGAATTGTTATACACAGTTCACCTATGAACTAATGGATGAAAATCACACCAAGTTCTACCCACCAAATTATGACAAACAAACAACCGAGAAGGAAGTTGATTTCTTATTACCAGTAAGTACTTGGAGCCTACGTATGATGTTGGTGCAATTGTACAGTCAAGACATTCTAGTGATTTTCATGCTCTTGTGTTCTATTTAGGAGACACATTTGATGATGAACGATATTAACCACTACCTGAAGTTTGCGCTGGGCATATATGGATGGCCTATATACTTGTACCTCGAACCATTAGTTGGATCAGCTTGTCTGTGTGCACATCTAAAGTGAGTACACCATTTTATTGCACTTCACTGACATAACCCTTAAGTGTGATGGTAATTAATAGCATTTTAACAATCTGTCTTCAACTTACAGAACTTGTTTAATGGCTGTTCATGTAAATTGAATCACATCATTTTTAGTGTTGTAGCTAATGAAGCCACAGGTGATAATTCTAGTGCTTATGATAGTTCACCAACGTTCTTGCCACTAGCAGCCATTCAAGCCTAGCTAAGGATGGTTAAACAGAAAATAGTGGTCTTATCATGAAATAATATGCCTGGAGCAATAGTGAAGGTGCTGTTCGACTGGTATACTGTTCCCAAACTTTGATGGTAGTTATTGTATAGAGGAACCAGCGTACTAGAGAGACTAAACTGTTGGAAATTTATCTGTCGCTATAGACAGCTCTTGGATAGCTTGTGAGTGCTACACTGTTAGTCTAGGCTACATCGCTGGTCTTAGTGGTCTACCTGTATACAGTGCCGAATGATACTTGACTAGCATTCATCTAACATAGCAACAAAGTTGAGACGGCTTAAACTTGATGAACTCACAAATTAGCATTGCAACACTTACCTATTCACACGAAATTGTTATACGCCAGCTGCACTGGCATAAGCACTGCCATAAGCACTGCCAATATCAATGGTAATGCACTAGTCATTGAAGGTAGCATCACACTCCAGAAGCCACATCATAGACCAATTATGTTGTCACAGTCTAACCACAACATTCCACTGCCTTCAGCCTATTGTGACAACTTGGTGATATATTATAGATGAATATATTCAAACCGCAAAGTTCTCTTGAAGTAAATAGAGTTTCCTTTTAAGGTGTAGGCAAAACAAGGATGAAGAATGAGTGATCACATGACAATAATTTTCTTATAGCATGCAAAAAAAGGCTATTAGAGCAGGAACACAGTACTGTATAGTAAAAAAACTTTGGCAATAAAATGTTTGGCAAAAATCCACTATAGAAAAACATTGGCAGAAAAAGCTTTGGAGAATAAGGACTCCACCTTAATTCCTCTTAATTTATGCGTTATCTGATCAAAAATATACAACCGATTGTTGAGGGGCACATAGGTGTGCTATGTACCATGTGAAAGTGTTATCCAGTGGTTGTGATTACTTATGAATGTCAAGTGAAATGAATTCAGGCTCCAGCAGTGTAGGCTATCACGCATACCAAAGCATTTGATTGAAGCATTTGATTGAATCCCTCGCAGGGCGATGAACTATGTTATATGTCAGAGAGAATCTATTGTTGGTTAAACTTGGTTCAGTGACTGCTCTATTAGAGTATTTCAATCAATTTGGTGGAAGGAGCCAAAACTGTATTTCGGTGTATAATCTTACAATTGGCTATTGTTCACTAGTATGTTCCCAAAACCCTGGAATTCTACTTGTCCTTTCCTGCTACTGTTCTCCCAGTTTGTGTCTTTTCCTATGCTAACATACACTTCAATTAACAAGTTTGGCATCACTCTTTTATGGATAGATGTGAATCAAGGCATGTCTTTTCGATTGATTTTAGTAAATTCAAAGGGAATTCACCTTCTATATTCTTGAGATCTTTCACTGGGTGGAAGCCTGCCACTCATTATTTTTGAAAGAAACTCTGAATGGATGGTGTTTATTCAATGTTAATAAGTGGTGGTTTGTTACATTTGTAATTGATATGTAATTGCTGAACAAGTAAAAGTCATCACAAAATTTCCATTTACCATAGCTGCTGAGAAATAGCATAAGCAATCAATTATCAGTACCACAGAATGTACCTTCGCCTTTAAAAGTTCTTCTGGCATGAGTTTGGTCAAGGTATTCCACTTGATAACGTCTTCTTGTGCCCCAAGTTTAAAGCCCCCTGACCAATAACAGCTGAAAAGGTGTGGAGTTGAAATAACCAGTTACCGAAACTATAACTCAATTATTGGAACTCACATATGTATGCTTGTGTGTTTGAATTACCAGACTAACCACGCACCAAAATGCTACTCCTATAAAGTCATTAAAAATTTGATTAAAATCCCACGAAATTATGAGTACCTAACCAACATCCATGCAAAATTTAAGTATGCCAGCGTGCATATTGTACGAGTTGTGATGGGTGTTTTTTTTTGTAAAAATGCTCATATGTGACCAGATTTTACAAAAGCAATCCAAATCACATATCAGGCAAAAATCAAACTAACACCTCCAGTGGATAGCTACACTATCGTATTAGTAGTTTTGACACTCAGTACCACTCAAACTACTCAAGGCTGGTTTCAACAGATGTCTTTTCTGGGTGGTATGTAGAGCTTGAATGGTGGTTTTAGGCCTTGTGAAGGACTACCTGGCTTGGCAAGAATCAGTGGTTTACTGCACTGTAAATTCAAATGGGTACAAATGACCCAAATTTTTGGGTTGTTTTACCTGCAATTCAAATGACCGATTTTTTGGTAGTAATGACCCAAGGATATACTTCGTTATTTTAACTTTGTAAGATATAGTCATATTACCCAGATGCCCTAAAGTCTCTTCAACCTCTAGCCAAGTGTTTGAAATAACCTTGCCATCATGGTTATTTTAACCATCTGTGGTAAAATTAACTCTCGTCACAAAATATTTATTTATTTATTTACATTAATTAACAAGTCAGTCATCATTAGTAATAACATACATTAATCTGTCTGTGACACATATTCGCAATAATTGTTACATACTGCATCTTAATACTTTAAACATACCTGATCTTATAGAAGTTTCAAATTGTATATAAAACCTATGTCCTCCATGTTCACTTTTGATTGTGGGATGTAACACAAATGTTATAATGACTAGTGTACTGTAAATTTAACCATGTAGCTGGTCATCTAATCTGTGCCATAGTAGACTTAGACTACACACTGAAATTACCCAAATATGTTATTTCAACATCCTAAGTGAACAGTTATATTGACCTACCCTAGTTATTTTGACCGATTTAGTCCAAAAGCCTACCCTAGTTATAACCACTTTTAGATGGTCATTTTAACAAAAAAAAATTGTAGGTTAAATTACCCATGGAGGTTGAATTGATCCATTTGAATTTACTTTGTGGTGGATAGCCTGATAATGTTGACCAGACGCTTTTCTGTGGATTTTGCTACATATCAGCCACTAAGGAGCCAGCACAACCCTGTAATCTCGTCTCTGGATTCCAGTCGTGGTCTGCCTCCATTTTGAGGTCTAACCCTTGCCCACCCCCCACCCTCCACCCCTTTGTGAGCACTCGTGATACTACTTCGCTCATCCAACTGCTCAGATTTTCTGGCATCTGATACTTGAAACATATTTCTGGTAATTGAGTCAATTGGATAAGTAATTGCTTATTTTAGTGCCATTAAGGCTGGCTGAAATATCATACTTTGTATGTACAAGACTCCACTAATTTCATTTATATGGTTTTGTATTTAGTTAACTATATTCATGTGTCTCCTTTGGTTTGGTAATTAGTTACCCTTGTACTTGCTTTCTATTGTACTGTATGTTTGGTACTCTTTGCCTTTTGCTTGGTACCTATGGTTTCATGTGTGCATATACTACTGTGTGCAAGTTATACTGGTTTAGTTGTTCCTCCCCTGTCTTAGAGTTACGACAGTATGTAATATTTTTGTTTTTCTTCAGGTGTAGAGCAATAAATAGCCGTTCCCAAGATTTTGCGTACGATAATTGTTGTCTTGCCAACACAACAGCACTTGAGTTACATGCTCATTTGAAAGATGATGATGTCATCTATGTCAGTTATGAGAATAGGGTATGTAAAGCACATTGCTTGTGTTGACATGTTATAATTAAACAGTCTGAATGTAATGAAACTGTGATGTCATGTGGTAATTATTTGTGACCTACCTGTAATTTGGGAAACCTTAGATTGTGAGATACACGATTTTATTTTTTAAAACCCAATATAGCTTGTGAAGGTCAAAAGCTATGAGTTAGCTTTCACGTACATGAATGCAGCCAGAACTCAAGTCCACAGCAAGTTAGCTACTCATCCTTGTATGTAACTGGCTAAGCAAAAAGCAGTCATTTTGCACATTTCTCAAATTTCATTAATCTATAGTAACAAAGGAGTGGACTGCCAAAGTGTATCTTTTATGATCTATCGTCTTGGAGTTATTACACTAGCAGTTGAAATAGCAAGAAAGTTGATTTGTATAGCAACAATATGGCAAATAAATTATAGGTGTTTAATTAATTAATCAATCATGACACACAACTGAATAACTACGAAAACAGCACTCAGCTCAATCTGTTCAAAAATCCATCAAGATTTAGTGTTTTCTATATTCTTCTCTCTGCACAAAGAACACTGGAATGACGACAGTAAACTTTATTTCTACTGTATCATAAATAAGTGCCCGTAACACACATGCCTTTTGCTACACAGACACAAAACAAAGAGTTTCTTACTCTCCATGAACTGGCGAATCCAATGAAGTATACGTTTTCTTTATTTGAGTTTGGTTGCATTTTGTACTGAAGCGTGTATAAAACATTTATGTCGCACACACACATTTTAAAAAAATAGTCAGTTTTGCTCAGCAGGTCACGTATAGCCATGATTTTGAGCAACTTTTTTTTCACAATAGTATTTGTAACACAAGCACATCACTGGCAAGAAAAATGGCCCTGCAGGTTATATATGGAGTCTCCAGCCAAAATATTTTTGATACACTACCTCCGTTTCTCGTTAATGTATTCGTGAGCACTGTTATATGGCATTTTTGCACTTGTACTTCTCTTTGAAATGAGGCCTGAAAGTGGTATACAGTATATTAAGATATTAAGAGCTGAGTTAGCAGAACATGTGTACCACAGATTACCTTGTCACAACAAAATTATTTTATAGTCACTATCCCACTACGGACTGGCCTTTGTAGCAGGGAGTCAGAAACATGTTACTAAAACTGTTGAACATAGAAAGTATCCCAGACCAGGTAGTGACTTGTCCACAGACAGCTTGTGGTCTAGGCAAGTGCCTGAGGAGCCACACAACCTGGGATCCAGGATTTTGTCTGCATTCAACCTGTACTTAAACATCATGGTTTCCCATGTTGCAATAGGGGTTGATCATTAATAATAATCGTTTGCTGTTTTTTTAGGTATGTTTGCCTCCATTTTCACTCTGTTTTGATCATTCTCATGAAGCAGTGGTGTTGTCAATACGTGGATCAATGTCACTAAGTGTAAGTATATGTTTTGTGATGATATGCTGATTATATTTACCAGATGTTGGTCTTGCAGGATGCTTTGACTGATATGCACCTATCCATGGAGGATATACCAGTGGATGATGATAATTACAAACATCTTACAATGAAAGTTCACTCTGTAAGTTGTACATATATATATGTACGCATGTGATATTTTCACATAAACAATAATGCTATTGCTGTTTGGTTTAACCACCTTAATTGCCTTATCTCACAGCATACGTATTTTGCACCTAGTCATACACTGTACATTTATTTAGTCCCTTTAAAAGATGCTTATTATTGAATGAGGTGTCTGTCCACAGTCGGCCAAAAACTATCTGTGGGTGAGTACCTGCTTTCCTAAATTTGGTTTGGGGTAAATGTCTATTGCATGTCTGTGCATGCATACACTCATGTGAGCATACAAACTTGAAGATGCAGAAAAGAAATTTTCATTTTGTGGATGAAGGCTACTGTGTTGAACATTAAAGTTTTCTTAATGTTTAGGGTGTGTGGCCTGTCACTGATACTGCTTAATGTATGCTTGCCTATAAACTACTTAGTAACTGAAAAACAAAGTAGCAGATCTCGTAAGCTACTAATAAGTATTACCTACCCCACATCTGGTGGCAGCTATAAACAACACTTAACACCTCGCTCACTTGTTTAGTTTCCCCTTATTCTGTAATTATGGGCTGGTAGTTTGGGGCTCTCCTTTCCATGTACATCAGGGATCATGTTCTCAATCCAAGCACCTTTGTGTGTCTCTAGCAGTTTATCTTGCTGTTGCTGAGGGGAACTGCCTTGAAACTTCATGACTAGAGAACTTGCATAAGAAAAAGTAATAGACAAACAATAAAGCAGTTGAGAATACATTTGTGTACGTAACTTGTGGCTTGAAGATAATTATGCAATATCAACTTGTTTGTAAACAGACAATGCTGACTGGAAACTTTAACCACTGTCTTTTTAAAATTAGTAGCACTACTTTAGAGCTTGTTAAGTTGATTACTAAGACGTTAGTAGTTGTTGTTTGAATTGCTTCATTTGTGTTGACTGTTGAGAGATTTGTGTATTGGTCATTATTACCACATTAGGGCATGTATGGGGCTGCAAAAAAGGTTAAGAAAAAAGTTGATGAAAGGCTGGAGAAGGTTTTTACATCTAATAAGGTACCATGAGTATTTGTATAGATATGATGTTTGATCATGTAGCTATAATTGCTGTATGTGCAATTGTGAAGTTGTATTTGAGCATTACTGTAATTGAACATACGTAGCTGAAAGCAAAGCGTATATAATGGCCACTTCACTTTCAAGTCAGTAATTGATGGTTGGGCTGCACATTCAGACAAAAACATTAACTCTTACACCATTTTTTCCTTTGATGTTGTATGCACAGGTTCACTAGTCATAATGATGTTACATAAAGCAAACAGACAAGTATAAGATGCTATAGGAAGTACGTAGATAGCTGGCCAGTAGTAGTAGTACAGTGGTTATAGCTCTGGATGTTAAGTGTGGATATTGCCAGCTTGAATTTTTCAAATGTTTAATACTGTTGTGCACCTTTTTATGTGGCTGTTCTATTAGAATATCTCAATATGCTTACTATGCATGTGTCAAGGTTTTGCTATATGGCTCCATACAAAATGCAGCTATAAAATGATTAGAGCTATGATGGCTATAATTTATCAAACTGCAGGTTATTCCCAGTATTTGTAAATATATAGTCCTTTTATGCCACTAATCATACAAATTTTGTGGATTCATACATGTGACTGCCTCTGAGATAACCGGTCTTATCGTCTATTTGAACATTTCAAGAAATAGTGGTTTTAAATATTTATTGTGTTGTAGCTTGCCAATGCTTGAAGCTAAGTGTACTAAATTTTCAAACATTTGACATCAATTCCTTACCTTCCACAGCATCCTTTGTACAATAACAGCTAAGTTTCCTGCTGTTTAAATAGTTTAACTCAAGGTTGACTTTAGGTGAGTTCAAAGGTGGTGGGCAGGGGATGGAGGGAGGGCAAGAGGTTGTTTACAAGATTAAAGAGGAGCACGTAGGGCTAAATCAGGCCTACTTGTGGGCCATTTAGATTTCCAAACTGGCTAAAATGAAAGGAAATGTAGAGCACAGGCCTTTGCTCAACTTCACTAAACTAAGCAATCACATATAGCCATCCCCAGGTTTCATTCAGGCCCCAGACCACTTGTACAGCTCACCACTGGGCTTTGGGAAGAGCAGAGACTACTCAATCCTGGCTGATTTTGACAGTGAAATTTGATGGTATGTTATCTTTGTGTTCATGGCAAAAAATCAAAGCTGCTATCATGCATGGTAAGACCAATTTTTCCAGACCCAGTCACATTTTGCAAAATTAATTTTGTACTTAATTTTTCCTTTGTTCTCTCTATGCAATACGAAATTAATGTATTTACAATTGCAGTGATATATTCACATGTGCTATGTCATCATTCAAACTGTTACAGTATCAAAACTACAAGCTGATCATTACTGGCCACTCACTGGGAGCTGGTGTTGGTGCTGTTCTAGCAGTGATGTATCGTAGTCAGTATAAAAACCTTCATTGTTATGCCTTCTCTCCACCTGGATCATTATTTACACTGCCACTAGTAGAGTATTCTAAATCTTTTATCACCTCTGTTGTATATGGGAATGACATTGTTCCAAGGTGAGTGTTGATGTACATGTGTTATCTGGAAATTGTGTCAATGTCAACCATTGCAGACTAACTTTTCGTGGTTTGTTATACCTCAAGAAGAAAATGACACATCTTTTCAGACATTGTAAACTGCCCAAGGTAAAGTTCCATGTAATATTACTTGTTATTATGCTTGCATTATCATCCATTGTATGTACGTATATGTGACTTGGCCTGTGATGATAGGGCATGTGGGCACATGATTTTTTCCTACTTTTTCAAACTTCTTAAACTCATACCGTTTTATACCAAAATGCTATGGCAATAAAACTTTTAGCACTACGTTCGAATTTAATTGACTGTATGATGCAAGTTACAGAATGCAAATATTCTGTTTCAGTACTGAGATATGACCTGTAGAGTGATGGGGTATAGTTTGTGCCCACATACCCTGTTTTCGCAGGCCCGGTCACATTATGGTAGCTTTTATGTAGTATTATGTACATTGAATGTAACTGTTTTTTTTTTTAAATTTTATTTCTATTTTTTTTTTCATTTTTAGTGTAATTTTTTTTTTACATACTGTCTCGACAAAACCCTTCAATATTGTATATTTATTAGAAACTTCAGGGTTTTGCTGATGCAGCTGTAATTGTACATAGTGAAAATTATAACTGTTGCAAATTAAAGCACATCTTGTACACTTATTGATCTAGTGTTTTTATTCTTGTATAGCATGCTGTTCTTTGTCCATCATTGTTTTCCTGTTGCTACCAAAAGTATTGGGATCATCATCATCATCAGGAGTTCAACTATGATCCAAATGATAATTCAGCTGAGCAAGGATTGCTGAAGACCTTTATACAAGAATCAAGCACTCATAATCAAGAATCAAGCACCCATAATCAGTTGGCTAAAAAGGTGTGGACATGTGAAATGTGTGTAAGGTTGGTTTTAGACCACTTTAACTTAGCTTGGTGTGTTAACAATAGTATAATTACATTCAGCATCAATGCAGTATTGCCAATGGACCTATACACAGATAACACAGTAGGTCAATACTAGCATTTTTGATCAAGCCTTATGCCTTATATGCATGTTTTATCATTGGGACTGTACAATCTGTAATGTCCACTTAAAACAGAATGCATAATTATACAGTGGTCCCTCCATTATCCAGTCATCAACTATCTGAACTTTCTGTTATCCGAACTGTGAAGTGACTGTTCTATTAGAGTATTTTGCCTAAACTGTATGTTCCATTAGAGTATTTAATTATATAAATGTATGGGCTTTAATTATCTGAACGTTTCCATTATCCAAACACACCTAGGGCCCATTTAGTTAGGATAATGGAGAGACCACTGTAGTACCTTTTGGTGAGCCTTTAGCTTATCCATACTGATGTGTCTGTACGATTACAGTATCTCAAGATTTGGCATAAAAAGACTGACTTTCACCAATTTGTGGAGAAGATGTACACAGCTGAGCAAACACCAGCATTTGTGCCTGGTAGAGTACTGCACATCAAAGACACTGAAGGGAGGGTACACCGAAGGTGTGTTGATTGCTGTGTATGCCATATTTGAGAGAAAGTTTGTGAAAGGGTTAAACACTAACAACTTTCTCTGCAAAATCTATGATACAATCTATGATGCAGTAATGCATTTAACTATTTGAAGTTCTTTTTGTATGGTTTAGACAACTACTTCTGTGCATGGCCTTTTTATTGAAGTATTTTACATAGGTTTTGGAATATTCTTGGTGAGAAGAAAGTTTCTGCTGTGTGGAAACCAAATGAAGATTTTTGCCATATAATAGTTGATGATAATATGTTTGATGATCACTTACCAGACTATGTTACTAGTGCCATTGATCGCCTCTACAATCAACATGTTACTGGAAATGATAAACTGCAGAGGAGGAGGTCCTTGGCTCACACAGATTCATCAACAATACAGAAAAACACCATAACTGGACTCCCAGAAGATATTGAATTAGACTCTCAGCATGAACATACATTAAAGTCTCATGGAACTGAAGATGAATTGATTGGCTGCAACCAGCAACAGGTTGAGGATATACTGACTAATGGGCAAACTGTTGTCACTGTTCATGAAAATGAATGCACTGAAACCTCTGCGTGATTTTTTTCACACTTTTGTTATTTATAGCTACTTGTGCGCAATTTTTTATATCTGTTTATATTGATAAGGTTCAATTATTCCCATTGCTGATTTAAAGCTGAAATTAAGTTAATTTTTTTGCTACAATAACAATACAACGTTAATTGTATTCATTTTAATACCTGTATGAGTAACGAAGGGATGCAGATCAAGCAGGACATGCATGGTTACAACACTATACACAGTAGAATGTATCCCATCCAAAAACAGCTTATAGCTGTAAAAAAAGTGTGCATCCAAGTAAAGCAGAGTTAACTGCGACAAAAAGTAATGATATCCGATCATAATGCGGCCATGTGCAAGTTGTAAACTTAATATTAGCTAATCAGATAATACAATGTTATTGTTAAAGTGTTAATGAGAACTGTGTGATGCTGCTAGTTTTTAAATGTGTGAGCATCTTCATAAATGCCACACAAATTTAATTCTCAATAAAGCAATGTGTATAGATTCTCTGATAGCAATAAATAGTTTGAGTTTGGCCACCTTTCCTTTGTTCGTAGCATTGCCATATACAGGAAAGGCGGCCAAACTCAAACTATTTATTGCTATCAGAGAATCTATACACATTGCTTTATTGAGAATTAAATTTGTGTGGCATTTATGAAGATACTCACACATTTAAAAACTAGGAGCATCACACAGTTCTCATTAACACTTTAACAATAACATTGTATTATCTGATTAGCTAATATTAAGTTTACAACTTGCACACCTTGCACATGGCCGCATTATGATCGGATATCATTACTTTTTGTCGCAGTTAACTCTGCTTTACTTGGATGCGCACCTTTTTACAGCTATAAGCTGTTTTTGGATGGGATTTCAATACTTTTTGTTAGAATAAGCATGCACTGTTGATAACAGTAGGTGAGTTTCCATGGTTTTGACAGAAACCCACAGTGACAGAATATTAAAATATAGCTGTAATTTTAGTGGCCAGGGCCACCCACATTGGGGGGTAACTGGGGTATTTTTCCCCCGGCTCCAGCCTGGTGATGGAAAGCTCACTGCTTGAAGTTTCTTAGTTTACTACAGTGGTATATCCCCAGTATATGGAACAGTTAATTGTTTGGAATTTTAGTAGCATTTCAGTAAACCTGCATTCACTGATGTTTACTGAGAGTTTAAAACTTAGTAAAACAATTATGTTCCATATACTTAAAGTTACTGACATTTTACTATCAGTATAACTGGGCACAACTACAGTAAAGCAGCTTAACAAATTAGTAAACTAAGAACCTTCAAGCAGTGGCTATTGTCATTGTCAGCATGTAATGACCTTTTTTAATTTTTTTTGGTCTACTTACAGTTAGGCTGAAGTTGTGATTTATTTATTTTCATTTTTTTCACTGGATTTTCATGGACAAAATCTCCAGTAGTGAGTGCAGTCAAAATCGAGATACACTAATAGAGCAGTCACAGTATTCTTAAGAGGAGCAGTGTAGCAAGTTATTATAGTTACAAATAAGGAAATATAGTTGATGAGGGGCAGCTATTCTGAGCAGGTGACCTTTTTTTTTGGTCTTACAGCTAGGCTGAAGTTGCAATTCCAGAGTGGAACACCCCTTTGAAAAGTCTGGATCTGCCCCTGCATACACAGATTTAATATTCTTATACATGTTACAAATTGCTTTAGGGTCATAGCTACTCATGAAAATCACTCAAATTTAATGAAGACTATTATGTCACTATCTAGATATAAATTAATTACTATAATACAAATATTATATCAATATTAATTTTTTAGTTTAGAAGCAGACCCCCTGTTCATTACCATTATGGTGCACCCCTCTTTCCGAAAGCCCCTACAACAGGTAAAATTACTACACACATTGACAGTTCTGATTGTGAATAGTGTAACCTAGAATGGCTTTTAGTATGCCTCTAAATTATTTAAACTGGTGGCCTCTGTTTTATAAAAGAAAATTCATTTGAACTATTTTTGCTAAGAAATTCCTAATGCTTCCTGTATAGTTAAGCAAAGAGCCACCAAAGCTGTAACACTGCAAAAAAATTGGAATTTCCTGAAACCAGGTTAATGATCTGTCCTTAAGCATTTGCCCACACCATGTGTACATGTCCTGGAAATTCCATATTCTCTGCATCTATCCTGAACTTCAGTATAAACATAGCATATGATCTCTGCTATGAGAAACGTGATAAATCTAGCAGCTTTCCCTAACTATCAACACAGCAACTTTCCTACAGTACAAGACAACCTAAAGAAAATACCATTTTTCTCGCCACTTAAGGCACACCATCCTACATAAACCACATAGAAATTCCATGTTCTTCTGAGCTTCAGCACACAGCATCTGACCTCTGCTTTGAGAAAGATCATAAGCTTTCTTAAACAGCCGGCACTTTCCTACATGCAGCAGTACTAATGAAATACCATTTTCTCTCACCACTCAAGTAGGGGTGGGCGGTATCTCGGTTATATCGCAAAACCGCGATATTCTGATGTAACGATACCAGTATCGTCAAAAATTCTTGGAAACGATATTATCGCGATATCAAGACACACGGTAGTGTGTCGTGCGGCCCAAGAAGCCGGCGTGCCACCCGTGAGTATATTAACAGGAAGAAAGAAAACGCAATTTTCACACCTATGTAGCTCTGTGATCAATTATCCGATTGGAACCAAATTTGCTAGAGAGGTGCCGGCCAGTAAGGGAAGTCTACACACCAAATTTGAAGAAAATCGCTCCAACCATTTCCGAGATACGAGCGAACAAAATTTCGTTTTAATTTCTTCGTTTTTTTCTTCTACTTCTTCATTTCGCACATTCGCAAAATCCGCCATAAAACACGAATGCGTGCTCGGATCGGGCTGAAATTTGGCACACTTAAGGGCTCATTAAGGCGGATCTGTGTACCAACTTTGGTAGGAATCTGATGAACATTCACGGAGTTATGACCGATTATTTGCGTAAAATAAGGTCGAAGGTCTGTCACGCCTACAGGGTAAACTCCTTTGAGGAATCAGTTGAAAATTGATATGTAGATGGAGCAACCATCGTAGGAGTGCCTTTTTGTGGTTTGAAAGGAATCGGGATAAAGACCACGGAGATATGACACAAAACCCGACCTGTGTCAAAATTACGCAATCGATTTTTATGAATAAAAAACTATTAGTTTTCGTATCTACCAGGCAAACCGCTTAGAGCAATGAGCTGAAAATCAGTATGTAGCTGGAATAATCATCATAGAAAGTCCTTGCAGTAGTACAGAAGAATCGGATTACAAACCACTGAGTTATGATTCGAAAGGCAACTACGTGTAGCAAATGCGAGATCGAGATACTCTAATAGAACAGTCACCCTAATAAAGCATTCAGCTGCATTTATAATTTACTCAATTATATTACATTGCAAATTATTCTGTAGGGAATTCAGTTACAAACAAGTCACCCTGTAGTTAGATCAGCCAGAAGAAGGTACCTAATAGAGAGTTCAGTTACAAAGAAACCATCATGTAGAGAGTTCAGCTCAAACAAATTGCCCTGTAGAGAGATCAGCTAGAAGAAGTTACCTTGTAGAGAGTTCAGTTACAAAGAAACAATCATGCAAAGTGTTCAGCTACAAACAAATCACCCAGTAGAAAGTTCCGCTATGAACAGATCACACTGTAGAGAGTTCAGTTAGAAGCAAGTCATGTTGTAGAGAGATCAGCTAGAAGAAGTAACCTTGTAGAGAGTTCAGCTACAAAGAAACCACCATGTAAGAGAGTTCAGCTGCAAACAAACCACCTGTAGAGAGTTCAGCAGGAACAAGTCACCCTGTACAGAGATCAGCTAGAAACAAGTCACCCTGTAGAGAATTCAGCTACAAACAAATCACCCTGTAGAAAGATCAGGTAGAAGAAGTTACCTTGTAGATAGTTCAGCTGCAAACAAATCCCCTGTAGAGAGTTCAGCTAGAAACAAGTCACCCTGTAGAGAGATCAGCTAGAAACAAGTCACCCTGTAGAGAGTTCAGCTAGAAGAAGTCGCATTGTAGAGAGTTCAGCTACAAAGAAACTACCATGTAGAGAGTTCAGCTACAAACAAATCACCCTGTAGAGAACTCAGCTACAAACAAATCGCCCTGTAGAAAGATCAGCTAGAAGAAGTTACCTTGTAGGGAGTTCAGCTACGAACAGATCACCCTGTAGAGAGTTCAGCTACAAACAAATCACACTGTAGAGAGTTCAGTTACAAAGAAACCACAATGTAGAGAGTTCAGCTGCAAAAAAATCAATCACTCTGTAGAGAGTTCAGCTAGAAGAAGTCACCTTGTAGAGAGTTCAGCTGCAAATAAATCACCCTGTAGAGAATTCAGCTACAAACAAATCATCCTGTAGAAAGATCAGCTAGAAGAAGTTACCTTGTAGAGAGTTCAGCTACAAAGAAACCACCATGTAGAGAGATCAGCTGCAAAAACAAATCACCTGTAGAGAGTTCAGCTAGAAACAAGTCACCCTGTAGAGAGATCAGCTATAAACAAGTCACCCTGTAGAGAGTTCAACTAGAAGAAGTCACATTGTAGAGAGTTTAGCTACAAAGAAACTACCATGTAGAGAGTTCAGCTGCAAACAAACACCCTGTAGAGAACTCAACTACAAACAAATCGCCCTGTAGATAGATCAGCTAGAAGAAGTTACCTTGTAGGGAGTTCAGCTACAAACAAATCACCCTGTAGAGAGATCAGCTAGAAGAAGTCACCTTGTAGAGAGTTCAGCTGCAAATAAATCACCCTGTAGAGAATTCAGCTACAAACAAATCACCCTGTAGAAAGATCAGCTAGAAGAAGTTACCTTGTAGAGAGTTCAGCTACAAAGAAACCAGAGTTCAGCTGCAAACAAATCACCTGTAGAGAGTTCAGCTAGAAACAAGTCACCCTGTAGAGAGATCAGCTAGAAACAAGTCACCCTGTAGAGAGTTCAGCTAGAAGAAGTCACATTGTAGAGAGTTCAGTTACAATGAAACTCCCATGTAGAGAGTTCAGCTGCAAACAAATCACCCTGTAGAGAACTCAGCTACAAACAAATATGCAGTGTAAAAAGATCAGCTAGAAGAAGTTACCTTGTAGAGAGTTCAGCTACAACAAAACCATCATGTAGAGAGTTCAGCTACAAACAAATCACCTGTAGAGAGTTCAGCTAGAAACAAGTCACCCTGTAGAGAGATCAGCTAGAAAACAAGTCACCTTGTAGAGAGTTCAGCTAGAAGAAGTCACATTGTAGAGAATTCAGCTACAAAGAAACTACCATGTATAGAGAGTTCAGCTGCAAACAAATCACCCCGTAGAAAGTTCAGCTATGAACAGATTACCCTGCAGAGAGATCAGCTAGAAACAAGTCACCCTGTAGAGAGTTCAGCTAGAAGAAATTACCTTGTAGAGAGTTCAGCTACAAAGAAACCACCATATAGAGAGTTCAGCTGCAAACAAATCACCCAGTAGAAAGTTCAGCTATGAACAGATTACCCTGTTGAGAGTTCAGTTAGAAACAAGTCATCCTGTAGAGAGATCACCTAGAAGTATCACCTTGTAGAGAGTTCAGCTACAAACAAATCACCTGTAGAGAGTTCAGCTACAAACAAATCACCCTGTAGAGAGATCAGCTGCAAACGAACACCCTGTAGAGAACTCAGCTACAAACAAATCGCCCTGTAGAAAGATCAGCTAGAAGAAGTTACCTTGTAGGGATTTCAGCTACAAACAAATCACCCTGTAGAGAGTTCAGCTACAAAGAAATCATCATGTAGAGAGTTCAGCTGCAAACAAATCATCCTGTAGAAAGTTCAGCTATGAAAAGATCACCCTGTAGAGAGTTCAGCTAGAAGAAGTCACTTATTAGAGAGTTTAGCTACAAAGCAACCACCATGTAGAGAGTTCAGCTGCAAACACATCACCCTGTAGAGAATTCAGCTACAAACAAATCGCCCTGTAGAGAGACCAGCTAGAAACAAGTCACCCTGTAGACAGATCAGCTAGAAGAAGTTACCTTGTAGAGAGTTCATCAGCTGCAAACAAATCACCCTGTAGAGAATTCAACTACAAACAGATAACCCTGCAGAGAGTTCAGCTAGAGTCAAGTCACCCTGTAGAGAGAATCCCCGTAAAGAGTTCATCTACATACAAGCAGATCACCCTGTAGAGAGTTCAGCTACATTTCAAGTCACCCAGTAGAGAAATCAGCTGCAAATTATCCTGTGGGGATTAATTGACATGTAATAAATATATGCTCTCTTTTTATATTATGGACTCTTGATATATGCATTATATATATATAATTTGTACATTTACTGATAAAATCAGAATGAGTTAAAGTGTTTATAAAATCTGCTTCATCTTTTTCTTTTTCCTGTGGTAAAGAAAAATATATAGGTTAAAAAGCCCCAAAGCTGGCCATAGGCCGGCTTTGGGGTATACAAATACAAAAAGAAGTGAAATCTAATCAAAAACAGCCAAGCTGTAAAAAAAGGAGTGCGGCCCTTGAAAAGGCTACGGTGAAAAAAGATGTGAAATCCAAGGTGGCGGCCAAGAAATGGCTGTGATGGTAGGTTAATGGTAAAAATTTTAATAACGACAATTCAGGTGAATTTGGTGCCGCTTGGTTAATTGGCACAAAATTAAAACCCTAAATATTCTATGTGTATCAAAAGCATGCTTATTTCAGGAACTATGCATCACTGCCAACACAAATAATGTCTATGTAACTATACTTATTGTTCAACTCTGTTCCAAGAGAATTATAGCTTCCTTTTCCTCAAGAGTTCTTCAAAAACAAGATTCGATTGTGGGTTGCATCTCCAGTTACAAAAGCTTTAATTGTGGGTTTTGTTTTATTCAGATGATTAGCAGTATTTTCCACTATGGCTATAAGAGGTGAAATGAACTATATGATTCAAAAAAGTGTCATAATTGGTTAGGTTTATCAGCTTCAATATAACAATTATTATGTAGCTAGCAGTCATTTAGCAAACTGCAGTCTTTTGGTAATTTGCAGTCTCATAAGGCAACTATAGCATGTTCACCCACTGTAAATTTTGTCTTTGAATGTAAAATCTGTATCAGTTACCTTCTGATATGACCCCAGGTTATGGTGCTGGCATTTGTAGCTAGCCCATAGTTAACCCGGCAGATATAATAAGTTGACTATCGCAACAACAAATTCACACTGTGAAAAAAGAGGGATATAAGATGGTATTTCCAGTGGCTTATTGAATACAAAAAAGCTTGATATAACCTGTAGTATACTAACAATCACATGTAAGGCTTTAGTTAATGTGTTAAACATACTGAAACCATATATGTGATAGTATAGTGTGGGCATTATATTAGATATAAGCAATTTCAGGTAATATGGTAAATAAACTGAAACCATATATGTAATAGTATAGTATGCATTATACTAAAGTATAACATGAGTATAATACAGGGTTTATATTAAGGCTTATTTGTATTCAATAAGCCACTGGAAATACCATCTTATATCCCACCTTTTTCACAGTGTCAGAAAGCCCATAAATACAAATATAATTGCACTTTGCTAAGGACTGCCAGTGGACTAGCTAATAGCTACTAGTACCCTCCACTGAATTTTGCTTTTCAGTACACTTTATTGGTGTTATTATGGCTAACAAAGTGTCACTAGGCTAAGGAGCATGCATACTAATATATAATTGTGACGTTCAACACCACTACTACTTAGCTATACATGTTTCTGCCTCACAGATTTAGCTGATTAGAGCATGGCTAAGAGGAGCTGATGCATTATGGTATATAGCTAGCTATTATCTAAATGCTTGGTAGCTACAAATGAAAAGATTATGATATCATGCATACATGATAGCTATACTCAATGCATATTGCAATCTGTCTTGATGTAATGGAAAACTAAAATTTGAATGATATATAACAAACTGAAATACCATTATTTTCCACTGAAAATTGCTAAAAATACTCTTAGATTCACCTTTAGAGGGCCTAATTTTCCTGGGGGGCATGCCCCCAGACCCCCTAGGTTGGCATACTTCACATGCTAGTGTGTAATGTACTCACTATTCCAAATAGTTAATTTGACCATGATCTTCAACTAGGGCCTTGTGAGAAGGCTTGGTATCTTCTAATGTCTGGCTAGTTACCTATGTCCGGATCTCTGTCCAGGTTAGCCCCCTTTTCAAAAAATCCTAGATCCGCCCCTGGAACTTGTACGAAAATTTCTTACATGAAAATTTTGTATAACATCGAACTACCCTAAAAGAGCAGTCATTCACGTAAATCATTAGTATTAGTATTAATTTCAGGAAAAAGGCACAGCCTGCTCAATTACATGCATACAAATCAATCATTATAAAAATAATGATAATCAGTCCAATGTTTATCTAAGAGATTCTTGAATGAAGTTAATGAATCAACATTAACAATGTAACCAGGTAAACTATTCCAGTCATTAATTACCCTGTTCAAAAATGTGTAAGCCCTTGCAAACTTGTTAAAACTCTTTTTATATAATTTGAAATTGTGACCTCTTACAGGTGTGTAAGTAGTTGGGGAGAAGAAAAATGAAGCATCAACATTAATAAGTAGACCATGTAATATCTGATACACTAAAATCATGTCTCCTCGCTTCCATGTTTCTACACGAAAATTTTTATCACGAAATTAACAAACTTTTGGTCTTAGTGCGTGATCATCATTGCCAGCTATATAGGTGTTGGAAATTGACATCACTAGTGCTGTTGTGAGGCCTACAGTACACTATGACAATCATTTCGTAAATGCCCTTAGGATTGTTGGGAGTTGGCATGCATGGCATGAAGTCAGACAGTCACTTTCAACTGCTTCTTGGCATGTGATGTTTTGATTAAAGTAATGACATGTGGGATGCTTTTTGTTTCCATCCTATATTATAAGCACTAGTGCTTGGACATACACTCATGCTTCATCACATCCATTGTTCTGTGTATATAAAACAAATACATTAGCTATAAATATGTATATGCATATATACTGTATATACACCATGGACCGGATCACTGCTGATTGATTTTAATTTTAGGAAAGAAATCATGTCAAAGGCTAAAATTAATGACAAGAAGGATCTAGTATAGATCATAAACACAATTGGTGCATGTAGAAAAGAAATATGTGACCCGGTCTGCAAAAGGGGTCTTACATAATAGCCTTTCCAAATTGTCGAGTTTGACTAATCATAACTCCTCGTGTTTTCAACCTATCACCTTCATATTACACCAAGCCATATACGTAGTGCTACGTTAGGGGTATAAGGGACTAAATTTCAGGATGATACTACATTCACAAGTCAAGTTACAGGTTGCCAAGTACATGCAATTGAAAAGGCTATAAGACCCTTTTTGCAGACTGGGTCACATATATATCTAGCTTGGTTTACCAGTTACCTATCTGATTGTACAATGTCAACATGTGAAATCTGGTGGCCAGTTTTCAGAGTGGATACCACAGGGAAGTGGTCTATGGCCCTTACTTTTCTTGACATACATGAATGAGATACCTTCACAAGTCAGACATGGAAAATTGGTGCAATGTGCAAATGATAATAATATAGCTCTAATCTGCTCAGTTGGTCTATATAACTGAGAATTTACATTCTCAAGCTGAGCTCTCTGTTTGAGAATAGAACTGTTGTTATTGTACTTTATTGTGTTAACTGCCACATGGAAGAACGGCCCTACCGAATGTGTACGTTGAGTTTAAATCAATTCCATGCAATTAATCAATTAATTATCCTGTATAGCTGGCCAGATATCCTCAACGTGATAGAGTACTGAATTAAAAGACAATGTGCAAACTATTCATCACAGAGTGAAGTATATGCACTGCAGCACATACAATAATCATTTATTGCTTTATATCAAGACACGCGGTAGTGTGTCGTGCGGCCCAAGAAGACGGCGCGCCACACCCGTGAGTATATTGACAGGAAGAACGAAAACGTCATTTTCACACCTTTGTATATCAGTGATCACTTATCCGATTGGAACCAACTTTGCTACACAGTTGCCCGCCAGCAAGGGGAGTCTACAATCCAAATTTGAAGGAAATCGCTCAAGCCATTTCCGAGATACGAGCTGCCAAAGTTTCGTTTTTTTTTCTTCGTTTTTTTTTCTTCGTCTTTTCGCACACTTGCAAAAATTGCTATAACTAGCAAACGCGTACTCCGATCGCCATGAAATTTGGCACACAGAAAGGGAGTCCAACGGCGAATCCTAGCATCAAATTTGGTACAATTCCGAAGAGTGGTTCAGGAGTTATGACCGATTATTCGCGTAAAACAAGATCGATTTGTTGTCACGCCTACAGGGTAAACCGCTTCATGGAATGAGTTGAAAATTGCTATGTAGATGGAGTAACCATCGTAGGAGTGCCTTTTGGTGGTTTGAAAGGAATCGAGATAAAGCCCATGGAGATATGACACAAAACCCAATCTGTGTCACAATTACGCGATCAATTTTTACGAATAAAAAAGTATTAGTTTTCACGCCTACTAGGCAAACCGCTTATGCACCTATCAATGTTATCCCCCACCTACCCCCTCCCGGGCGTAGTGGGGGAAATGGTGGGGATTTGACTTTTTGAAAAATCAAATTCTCCACCCATGGGGGAACGACTAATGGTCAAATCTCCATAATAATAGTATGACTGTAAGGTACTTTAGGAAACAGGTCAATTCCTTTAGCTTGCAAGTTAAAACAAACGACTAAAATTTCGAGCGGTCAAATGCCCCACTAATGGGGCAGAGTTTCAGATCAAATCAGGTCAAAATCCCCCACTAATCCCCTAGTAAGCCCGGGAGGGGGGTAGTGGGGCTTAACATTGATAGGTGCATTAGAGCAATGAGCTGAAAATCGGTGTATAGCTGGAATAATCTTCATAGAAAGTCCTTGCAGTAGTACAGAAGAATCGGATTACAAACCACTGAGTTATGATTCTAAAGCCAACTCCGTGTAGCAAATGCGAGATCGAGATACTCTAATAGAACAGTCACCCTAATAGAGCATTCGGCTAATTATTAACTCCATTATAGAATTTTATTACATCACAAGTTATTCTGTAGGGAGTTCAGCTGCAAACAGTTAATCTTATAGACAGTTCAGCAAGAAGCAAGTCACCATGTAGAGAGTTAAGCAAATATATCACTATAGAGATTCAGAACATTACAAGTCACAATGAAGAAAGTTCAGCTATAAACAAGTCATGTACCCTGTAGAGAATTCAGCTACAATTAAGTCACTATCTAGAGAATTCAGCTACACAGAATTCAGCTACACACAAGTCACTGTGGAGAGAGTTCAGCTACAAACAAATTACCCTGTACAGAGATCCGCTACAAATAAAACACTTTGCAGAGTGTTCAGCTACAACAAATCAAACTTTAGAGCGATCAGCAATGAACAAATCAACACAAATCTACCTGTAGAGAGATAAGCTAGAAACAAATCACCCTGTAGAGAGTTCAGCTACAAAAAATCACTCTGTAGAGACATCAACTAGAAACTAGACACAATGTAAGGAGTTCAGCTACAAGTAATCACCCTGTAGAGAGTTCAGCTAAAACAAATCAACCTGCAGAGAGATCAGCTACAAACAAATCACCTTATAGACAGTTCAGCTACAAACAAATTACCCTGTAGAGAGATCGGCTACAAACAAATCAACCTGCAGAGAGATCAGCTACACACAAATCAACTTGTAGAGAGATCAGCAAAAAAAAATCACCCTGTAGAGACATCAGCTAGAAACTAGACACAATGTAAGGAGTTCAACTACAAGCAATCACCCTGTAGAGAGCTCAGCTAAAACAAATCAACCTGCAGAGAGATCAGCTATAGGCATGAGGCTATTATGCTCCAAAAATTGAGCATTATGCTTTTGAGCAGTGCTCAAAAAATCACCTATTATGCTTTTGAGAATTGCCCTTTATTCCCAAAATTATGCCACCATAATTGGCTAATAATGCCAGTTTATTGCTGTATCAGACCATTTTCATTGATGTTTAAGCTTCAAATAGTCTTGAATTCTTTAGCTGGTTGCTGTATTAGAGAATTTCATTTCAATATGACTGCTTTATTAGAGTAAATAATATTCAATGACTGTTCTATTAGAGTTTCTGACTGCTCTATTAGAGTATCTCGATCTTTTTTAACGGAATTGTGCAATCTGCAGATTTTCCTACTGTTAAAGCTTTATAACCACCTCAAAATGCTAGCATAATTCCTGATTTCCACACATACCTATTATGCCCGAAATTATGCCAGCATAATCGCCGCATCCCTAATCAGCTACAAACAAATCACCTTATAGAGAGTTCAGCTACAAACAAATTACCCTGTAGAGAGATCAGCTAGAAACTAGACACAATGTAAGGAGTTCAGCTACAAGCAAATCACCCTGTAGAGAGTTCAGCTAAAACAAATCAACCTGCAGAGAGACCAGCTACACACAAATCAACGTGTAGAGAGATCAGCTACAAACAAATCACCCTGTAGAGAGATCAGCTAGAAACTAGACACAATGTAAGGAGTTCAGCTACAAGCAAATCACCCTGTAGAGAGTTCAGCTACAAACACACCAACCTGTAGAGCGATCAGCTAGAAACATATCACCCTGAAGAGAGGTCAGCTACAAAAAATCACCCTGTAGAGATATCAGCTAGAAACAAATCACCCTGTAGAGAGATCAGCTAGAAGAAGTTACCTTGTAGATAGTTCAGCTACAAACAATTCACCCTGTAGAAAGATCAGCTAGAAGAAGTCACCTTGTAGAGTGTTCGGTTACAAAGAAACCATCATGTAGAGAGTTCAGCTGCAAACAAATCACTCTGTAGAGAGTTCAGCTACAAAGAAACCGCCATGTAGAGAGTTCAGCCTCAAACAAACCACCTTGTAGAGAATTCAACTACAACAAATCACTCTGTAGAGAAGAAATTACCTTGTAGAGAGTTCAGCTACAAAGAAACCATCATGTAGGGAGTTCAGCTACAAAGAAACCACCATGTAGAGAGTTTAGCTGCAAACAAATCACCTGTAGAGAGTTCAGCTAGAAACAAATCACCCCGTAGAGAGATCAGCTGGACGAAGTCACCTTGTAGAGAGTTCAGCTACAAAGAAACCATCATGTAGAGAGTTCAGCTGCAAACAAATCACCCTGTAGAGAGTTCAGCTGCAAAAAAATCACCCTGTAGAGAGTTCAGCTAGACGAAGTCACCTTATAGAGAGTTCAGCTACAAAGAAACCATCATGTAGAGAGTTCAGCTACAAAGAAACCACCATGTAGAGAGTTTAGCTGCAAACAAATCACCCTGTAGAGAGACCAGCTAGAAGAGATCACCTTGTAGAGAGTTCAGCTATAACTATCCTGTATATAGTTCAGCTACATTTCAAGTCACCCAGTAGAGAGATCAGCTGCAAAAAATATCCTGTGGGGAATAATGGGCATGTAATAAATATATGTGACTGAATTTGACAAAACAAGGCTTCGACGCACAAAGCTTTGTTAGGAGATATGGCGATTTTAAGGAATCATTGTGTAATAACTTCCCAGTGCCTACAGCTGTGCAAACAAAATTTGCACCAATTGTTCATCTGTTCACTAGCTATCACTGAGCGGGTGTATACATTTCTGATACTGTGACCCAAAATTTACCCTGTTTTGAGCAGCTTTTTTCGAGCGGGTAATAATATCACAGGCGGTACTAATAGGGTGGGAGGGTGGGGGTGGACGGTGGTACTAATAGGGTGGGAGGGTGGGGGTGGACGGTGGTACTAATAGGGTGGGAGGGTGGGGGTGGACGGTGGTACTAATAGGGTGGGAGGGTGGGGGTGGACGGTGGTACTAATAGGGTGGGAGGGTGGGGGTGGACGGTGGTACTAATAGGGTGGGAGGGTGGGGGTGGACGGTGGTACTAATAGGGTGGGAGGGTGGGGGTGGACGGTGGTACTAATAGGGTGGGAGGGTGGGGGTGGACGGTGGTCTTAATATACGGGTATAAAATGAAGTAAGAAGACGATTGGAATCCAGAGGCCAAGTTTGGGCTCTCCATGGCCCTCCATGGCACTCAGATTACTCCAAATTGACCGAGAACACTATTGGCGAGCTCTCTGTGAAGTCCCAGCTCACTACACACCATTATCACAGAGCCATGGCCATTTAATGGTG